>NC_024315.1:12297604-12396246 GCF_000523025.1 Cynoglossus semilaevis
GGTTGGCAAATAACGTTGATCATTTTGTTTTTAATGCATTCCCAAGAAACTCAACCGCTTCTAATGAATCCATTCACCAGAAGAACGTTCTAGAAAGTTGTTTTTTTTCCTAACCATGTTTGACTTTGCCTCTGTTGTTGTCGCCCTTGTCCCGACTTTATGAACTATCTTGCAGACATAAAGTTCAGAGTTATTGATATCTGCACTTGCGTGGTGCAGCTGATATGCTCACCTGCATCCTGCTGCTTCCAATGAATCCATTCACCAGTAGAACGTTCTAGAAAGTTGTTTTTTTTTTCTAACCATGTCTTGACTTTGCCTCTGTTGTTGTAGCCCTTGTCCCGACTTTATGAACTATCTTGCAGACATAAAGTTCAGAGTTATTGACATCTGCACTAGCGTGGTGCAGCTGATATGCTCACCTGCATCCTGCATACATTTTCTTTGTCAGTGACCACAGGTCCAGGCTACTATGGTTTATATGTTTTGTAGTGTACAATCAGTGGTGCTGCCCTCCTCTGGCATTTTGGATTTTTTTTTCTCATAAATATTTTAAAAATAATCAATTAACAGCTATTTTGAGTATGACTGTTTAAAATGCACCATAACATGTTATATATAAAACATAAATCATCATATTTTGGAGGTAGCTCCTAACCTCTTTGGAGCTTCTGTGTAGCTAGAAAAAGCACACATTAATTGCAGTAGCGCAGCCAATTGCTGACATTAAATATGCACATAGCAACAAGAACGTATCCAATCAGCGTCCTCGAATCTGATGGCTTAAGGGTGATGGATTTGTTGCCCCGGCTGAGTATCTTGGTGACGACGTGTATATGAAGTACTCAGTTGTGCACTTCCGCCACAAGGGGTCACTGGTGTAATAGTAAAGTGTAAAAATGTGTAAATATGATTTGTTTACATGGTGTTTTTGTGCAATATGCTGTTTATGTTTTTGCGCAAGGCTCAACTTTTTAATACTGCCATTAAATAATTGCTCTCGCACAGTGTGATATCATGCCGTTTGTGTTAAATTGTATTGCGATAGTTACTGAAACTGGCTTTATGTGGCACTGACCAGCCTGGAATGTTTTTCACCAGGCGCCACTGTATACAATGCATTCAGATATAACAAGACATTAGAAAATACTTAAAGTTACTGCTATACTGACCAGTGTGTTGCTGGTGTAACAGCACTGTTGTTGCTTCTTTCTTTTAGCTTTGAATTCAACCTACTGTACTGTGGGCTCAGTTCACGGAGCCTCTTAATCCTCTGCCATTACTTATATTTTCTAGACCATTATATTCTCTTTCCTCTGTTATCCCACGGCTTTACTAGCAGGCTTCCTAGGGCCATACCCTGTCCAGATGGAACATTGCACATCACAGTCCACTGTGTCAAAAAAGGAAATGCCCACTTTTTTCTTTAAGCCAATACTTTTGAGTTGGAAAACAGGCTTTGTTATTGTAAACTGCCCTGTGCCCCTGCAACAAGCTTGAAATTTTGACAAGCATAGCTAATGGGTCAGTCCCTGTCAAAAGTTTACTTTATCACAGAACCAGTGATGCACAAGCACAAATAGACAGTTCCCTGCACTTTTAGAGTGTCAGAAACAGCAGTAGTTTTGTGAGTTATATGTATGAGGGGTTTTTTTTGTGTGAGTGCCTATGTTTCCATTTTGGTATTTTAAGTAGCAGACCTTCATCTTGTTTCTCAGCATGCACAGCTATGATTTCAATTATGTCACAAAATGTGCCAAGATCTTAAATAGCCATACTAGTTTTTTGGTTAATATAAATACTGTATAAAACAACAATATGATGCACAGTTAAAATATTTTGTCATATTGATGAAATGAGCAATAACGTGACCAACTGTCAACTACTGACTAGGTTTATACCAATGTCACCTGTGACCTATTTATATGCTCTTAAATTCTAGCTTTTGCAAAGGGATTTTTCCATCTTGGGAGTCTCACACATCACTTGGCTCAATGACTGTGTAATAGAAATTTCAACAATTATTGTTCTAATGGTTTTTCAGTGACTTCAGTTGGTTCCTCTTCTAGCTTTACCTAATATTTATTGAACTAACAATTAGCAAAACAACATCCAGCAGTTTAGGGGTAGGGAACAGGGGAGCTGTAGTTGCTTGTTACAAGTAAGAGGCTGGAGATTTTTTATTTTTTTTAACATTAGGGGAGATATAAAGTACACACAAAGAGAGAGGGTGGACCCTGTGGCCCCCATGTGGTCATCGGTACAACATAGGCGTGTGTTTGTGTTTTGTCTCTGTGCGCACCACTGCGTTTGCCCTTTCCTCCTGTGTACACAACCCTTAATTGCCTAGCAGGGTTCTGACCCAAATTAACATTCATGTCTGAATCTTCCCACTAATGCACTGTCACAGTGTATGAACATGCACAACCATCAAGTCAGGACACGGAGGAATATCTTCCTGACGGAGAAACAGCCGGGTGTAAACATGAAAAATACGTGTACATACACAGTTCTTCACCTTTGGAGCATCCGTCTCACTAAGTATGTGTACTTAATTTTCTGGCAGCTTTATTACCATAACCTTACCATCCTTCTGCTGCCCCACTCTTGCCTCACAGAGCAGCATAGATCCAGAGGTGGGCAGACTGCTGTTCACTAAGGTGGCATCTCACATTTGTTCTCACATAACTCAGGAGAAAGAGAATAGGAAAATCAAGCCCAGTGGCTGAGGGGAAGGAGCTGAGGAGAGAGCGGAAGGGAGAGGGAATCACTTAAGAAATGGCTGAATCACTGCTCTGCATGAGTTATCTGGAAATGAATTAGGTTTTGGCCAAAGAGTAAGCATGTGATTGACAGGGAAAACTCCCCTGGAGAGGAGGGGGAATGGCATTCCATCCGAGGAAATGTGGGGAAGTTTAATCATACTGTGTATCATTGAATGGAGGAAGGTGATTTCTCCAGCGGAGTTAAGTAAAGTGCTGCAGGTTCACACAATTTTGCACCTATTCATGTGCACGTGCAGACTTTATACCGGAAGGCAGTGCATGGGAACAAAGGAGGATCGTCTAAATTCAAGAAATCGTTTTAGTTGTCGTACAAGTAGTAAAAGTAAAAGTAGTAGTAGTAGTAGCAAGCAAGAAGCAACTGAAAAAAATAACAACTCCAGTTCCCGGAGTACTGTTGAATTTGTATGCCCCTTTGCATTTGTACACCCTCAAACAAATCCTTCAGCTAATCTATTGGACTTGTATGCCCTTGTACAAATCTGATAGCTTAAATGGTCGGTTTATAACAAAACACTGTTTAAACACGGTATACTTCTCTGATGGGTGAATTCTACCTATCAGATTTGGATACCCATAGCGTCACACACGGTGTACAAACTTGATAGGTCGAGTCTACCTATCAAATTTGTACGCCGTGTATGACGCTAGGGCAGGGGTGTCAAACTCATTTTCACCGAGGGCCACATTATCAATACAGTTCCCCTTGAAGGGCCACTTGTAAATGGAAGGCTGTTTAGATCAGTTGTCCCCAATCCCTGGTCCACGGACCAGTACCAGTCCATAGGTCATTTGGTACTGGGCTGCAGTGGGACACAGTGGAAAATGTACTTCATTTTTACTAATTTACTTCATTTACAGAAAATCCAGTCATATCCATTTACTTTCTTTATAATAAAGATAATCTGGAAATATTTTAAAATATGTCATTCAGACAAACACAATAGAGTCCAAAAGACATTTTACTTTGAAAATGTATTGATCCGTCAATGCTCAGCACCTTGCTACCGGTCTGTAGTGGTAACAAGTGGTACTGGCTGACCAGTCCTTGGCACAAAAAAGGTCGGGGACCACTGTTTTATATGTAACATAAAATACTAAAACATGTTTCTGCAATTATTATTATTATTTGACTGATTATAAAAACTTTTAATTTATTAAATTTCTTATTTAATTTCTAAATGCTTTTTAAGCTCCCACGGGCCAAGCAGAACAGCTTAGCGGGCCGCATTTGGCCCCCGGGTCTTTGACACACGTATGGGTTAGGGGAATACAAATCCGACAGGAGATTCTACCTATCGCATGTGTATGCCTATGAATTGATTTGTTATTGGTGAGGATAAGTGATGATGTATTCTAGCGGTTTTTCTCTTATGGGTACACACAGTACGCAAAGCATACAAATTCGACAGGGTATAAAATCCCGACCGGACACCCGTCTGTCCAGAAAAATGCTGGCCCTCCGACAAATACAGCTGGTGATTCCTGTGGTAGGGGCAAACATTAGTGTCGTCCTTTATGTCAGGTCCTTTTTTTAATTAACTTCCAAGCATTAAGCTAATGCTTTCTTTTGTTTTGCTTTTGTTTGTAAGAAATGTAGAATTCCGGATGATTGGTACTCACAGTACACCTGTACTTCTATCATTGCCAATTTGTGCCGCGACAAGCAATGACTGCAGCAACATCCATTCACAGCATTACAATGCAATTCACCACTGGTCTCAAGTGACCACTTCAGAGCAGCCCTCTGTTCTGTGTTTTATATGCAAATAAACGCGCACATTGTTTCTGTTTACGACGGACAAATGATGATGTCATCGACCAGGACGGTGCATGTGTGTGTGTGTGTGTGAGAGACAGAGAGAGTAAGTGAGACAAGAGCAGGAGACAACCAGGTTCAGTAACATTCAATTATTAATTTTATTTAAAAAGATGGAATTGTGTGATTCTGTCTTGCCTTAGAAAAATACCTCTGAACCTCTGCCTGTGGAAACTGTGTCTCCCCGTGACAGAGAAGGTTAAACAAAAGTCGATGGTGTTACAGATTCATGGGGAACATTTGTAGAAAATAAACATTTTATAGGATGTCTGACATAAATAGTGTCTTGGGCTTATTGAGAGACAACGCAGTGCTCGGGAGGCGCTGTGATGCCATCTGTTTTCTTCCGACTCCTTGTTCGAAAGAGAAAGGAGTGATGCATAAATCTGTACTGCAGTTCAGAGGCGCATAAGAAATATCTAGACACATCTGGATTATTGTCTGTTTTTACTCAGGGAGTCATTTCTGCTGTCCGTTTGAGCTGACTCGGCAGGCACTAATGCTAGTATCAGGCCTGATACTTCATTGAAATACTCGTACTATACTTGCACTCCAAATTGATACTCCATAACACTCCGTAGCATCCTTTCCGCTACAAATATCCACACACCGGTCAGCCGGTGTTACATTTTTCTTCTGCAGTTCAGTGTAAAAGCTCTGCTCACTTTCTGTCTCTTTCGTTAAAGTTAAATTCCATGTATTATTGTTCTTCAAGATTTTCATTTATTTATATCCTTATTTTTAGTGAGTTATTGTCCAATACGACAACAGCAACAACGTTTTTTTCTTCGATAAAGATATATTTGTTTCCGTTTGAATTAAAATAGTCTCTTGTGTTATTGAGAAGTAAACCAAACAGGCTGTAATGATTTTCCTGCTTGGCGCTCTCTCAGGTTTCAGTTGAGCTGACACCTACACACTATGCATCACCCTGTTACCCACAGAGCTGTGCCACCTATATACAGGAACTCTGCCTTCTACCTCTTTGCATAGTAATTGACGACCAACCTAAAAGTAGTGGTGACAGTACTTGGTACAGTATTGACGACTACACAAATGAAAGTAATCATACAGCTGGTTTGATGGCACTGTCCTTGTGTGGTACACTGAGTTTTGGGACGACCTCTCGAGTTAAAACTCCCAGATTTCTTATTGTATTTGCTCAGCCTTGAACTTCTTTTTTGAAGTCTACAAACTGATGCCTTCAGCACAGTTAATTAAAGCATCAATCGGCTCCGAGTCTTGGGGTGATAAAGTAAAAAAAATAAATAAATAAAAATTAAGGCTAATGAACCTCTACTGCTTGTTTGATGCAAAGGCGGACGAGAGTGTGGATGATATAATATCTCCTTGTCCAGACTCTGCTCCACGAAGAATAAAAGCGAGTTCTGTCGGTTTAATGAGGTAAAGGACACGGTGTTGTTTCTGCCGTGCTCTTGGATTTTCACACGTGTCGCATTGGTAAAAAGACTGAAAGGTGATATGGTTTCTGTCTCAGTGCTAATACGATGCTATTTATGATGATGCTCTTTATTATCAATACTGTATGTGTTTTGTCTCATAGGCTAACAGAATACTGTGGGCCACAGAGTGAAATAGATCCTTAAAGCCGAACAGGAAATAATAGGGACAACAATTTTTGTCTGTTCTACCACGAAAATGTGTGGAACTATTCTTTTTATTATTTTAACAAAAAAAAATGACGAATTGAATTTTAACTTCTTTGTTGTTCATTAGGCGATGCTCAGACTTGTACGAAATGTTTCTCTAGAAGAAAAGTAAAGAAAAACAAATCTATCATATAACTCCTAGCTCTACTGCAAGTAACGTTTCCACTAAAGAGTTCCTTCTTTGTAGAATTTCTTGGTGATGTCATGGACGCCAGGTCACGACTTGCTTCCTTGCCTCGCTCAAGGACCAGAATGACGTTCCTTTCAAAACTTCCGCTACATCAGCGCCGAACCTGTTGCCGAGGTTCAATGTTTGCTTTTGATTCAAAATTGTGGATTTGACCTAGAAGTCAGTGCATTATTCTAATAGAGTAAACTTTCATTAAATACTACATCAGTATGGTAAATAAACACCACTCCACCCATCCGTTCCCTACCACTTAATCCTTGTCATGATCACAGTTGGAGCTGAGGCCAAACACAGCAGTCCGCAGGTGAAGGTCTGTCATTGCCAAAAATCTGTTACAAAAACACTTTAGAAGTCGTGGGATTTTTATGATGCCCATTTCCCTCTCCATCTTCGTAATGATTTTTTAATGAAGAAAGATACATCTGTCCTGGATCTGATCATTTTATGTTGGGGTGTTAGTCACCTAAGATGAAACGTGTGTGACCTTGGATTCACATTAGGGCCTGGAACCCGTGGCTGTCATATAATAAATGTGAATTAAAGAAAAACCTTTCTTAGTTTTGAGCTGAACCTTAATGGGATAAAATCGAAACTTTTGGCTTAATATGTGAACCAGTTGCACCCCAACAAAAACAACAAAAGCGTTTGTTAGGAAATGAAAGAACATGTTTTTCACTAAATGTGAATTACAGGGGTCCTTGACTTACGTCAGAATTCCGTCCCTACGGTGCAGTTTTAGCCATAAGTCGGAACTTGCATACTGCACATAAGTACCTATGTCACTCACGTACGCTTACACAGTGGTAACCTCATAAGTTATGACATAAAAACATCAGAAGAGTCTGACTTACACCTGAGGGCCAGAATGAAGGCCAAAGGGCAACACAAACAAGAGAATATATGGTGTACTACTGGTTAATATAAATCAAGCTGCCTTCCACGTAAAATGCCATCTAGATCCTGTGCGAAATTTGTTTTAACATTGTTCGTCAGAATGATGTAACAAGACTTTGTGATACATTTATGGCAGATGACGACGCACATAAGCACGGAACGCTGTATAGGTTGAGGACGTTGTAAACCAAGGATCCCCTGCGTCTAGGAACCAGAACATAGTAGATGCAAGTAAACCATTCCTTTTTTAAGACTTGTTTTTATTCATATATGTATAATAACTAGGGCTGTCAAATTAAACTCTAAAAAAAAATTTAAATTGTGCAAATGACAACAGTGTATTGGAGCACTTTTTATCCTATAACTTAACGCAACTCTTCAACCTTGACCATGACCTGGATGACTGAGAAAGCCTCATAGTCTTCCACTTTCCATTGCAAATAATACACAGCATCTATGCATTTAGTCATTTCTACACAGTTTAGACAGAGGTTTTAGTTTTACAGAGGTTTAGGTTACCATCTTTATCCAGGGCTATTCAACTTGAGCTCAGAATAATAACAATATCCTATAAATAAATATCAAACAGCATCATTATTATAATTTATCTCAGTATTTAATACAGTAGAATCTGCTGACAAACAACGATGTTACAGAAATTCTTTGAATGCAAATATTCCATTTTTTTTCCCCACCTCAGATGAGATTAGTAAAATAAATTATAGGAATTTCAAATCAAATAAAAAAAACTTAGATTACTACTGTAGTTCTCTTGTTACAAGAAAGAAGCAGAGGGAATAGAAATGTCAGCAATTTCGGCGGCCACTTAGCTCTGTGTTCGAGACACAAGATTAGAGTGGAGCAAGGAGTTGAAATGTCAGGTTTGGGGAGAACGTGCTCGGATTGAGATTCAGCTCCATCCTTTTAATCACTGAGTCACGCTATGCTGCGTGGAAGGCTGCCAAGGTGTGTACGTACAAGTGCAAGTGTATATCACAAAAGGAGAGGCACATTTAATGGAAGCCCACATCCATCTCACCGTGCCTCCAAATTGAAATGAGACATTTTCTCTTCTTGCCTTTTAGCGATGAGGCATAATAATAAGGCGGCAAGAGATGCTGAAAGGTTACACACACTTTTTTTTAGAGCGAGGGGAAATTATGTGGATTGTCTAAAGTGCTGGCAGGCTTTAGGTATGCGTGTGTGTGCGTGTGTGTGTGAGAGAGAGGGAGAGAGAGAGAGAGAGTGGGTTTGCTTGTGTGTGGAGGTGATACAAGGTGAAGGAGGCAGGTGTTAGAGATTACATGGAGTTCTGTGGATCAAAAAGAGAAAGGTTGATCAAACACTTGTTAGAGGTTTCAGACCAGGAGCGGACTGCGGCTCTGGCAGGTGTTTCAGGGCGAGTGCACACGTGTTTCAAAAAATAATAACTATTTCAAAAAGTCTCAAAGCCTTTCTATGGATTTGACTAACAATGTTTAGTAGGGCTGTTGAAATTGAACGCATTAAATGTGTTTGTAAAATTGATCAGATTACAATTTTTAACTAGGGATCTCGGTGGGTTGATGTTTTCGGCCAATACTGGCATAATTATGCAATATTGGTAAGGTAAAGCCTGGGTTTCGCCCAGATGATGTGATCTGAAAATAGTTTTGAGGAGAAAGTGAATTATTTATGGCACAGCACACACTACACGCGCCTTTATTGGCAAAACCTTAATAGTGGACGTCTCTATTTTTAACACATTTTACTGCATGAATGAGTAGGTGTTACGAGTGTAACCGGTGTAGCCTCTGCGTTGTGTTTAATGAAAGCCACCGTGCTGCTGTCACAAACGTCTTTATTGATCTGACGCAATTCATATAGAACAAAATGAATTTTCCTCCCGGACACCGCCCGAGCCCCTCTCAGACAAAGTCCGAAGTAAAAGAGTGAGCTAACAGTGTACAACATGGAAACATACCTGACGGAATTTATACAGACCAAAATAAATTTTCCACAAAGTCCAAAGAAAGAGGGAGAGGTCAGGTGTGGCTGACTTTTTATATCAAAAAAATATACGTCAAGTTTCCACCCAAGGAGGAACAACCCACATCTGTCGGATGTGAACAATAAACAAATAAAACAATTTTGTGTAATTATAACATAATCCGTGTTATGCAGTGTTTAAAAAAAATAGCCCTCCATCTGCTCAAAATTGCTTTAAAACGCAGTTGATACACATGTTGTCATTTACACATACTGTGGGGAAAAAACCATACTTCAATGCACAGTGATGATTTAAACCCACCAACTATTTCACATATTAATAATTCCATCATTTACATGGACCAGATGTGAGACAGACTTAATAACTTGCTGTTATTTGTCTCTCTGTTCCAGCAGTCTCTCATTACGGTTTGCCTCAAGAGAGTGACACATTTGCTAAGGCTTTTTTTTTTTTTTTTTTTTCGTGGTTTATTATTAGATTCCAGCGAACATTGTTTGACAAACTTCCCATCAGAGAATGTTTCACTGTTTCCATGGAATTGTGCGGGATATTACAGTACAAAGACTGGTCCAACACATTTGCTGAGTGAAGGTGCAGATGTTAATTTAGAAACACAATCATATTGTTTTCAAAATAAAAGCCTTGCAGCTGTATTACCCTCACGTACCACAGTGTAAAACAGTGGTTCCCAATCATTTAATAGCTGTCGCGTGTGCAGTTACGTAATCACAGCTGTCAATCAAGATGTGCCGACTTAGACAGTTTCATTTTATTAGATTTATTATGTATTTATTATTTATTTTCATGTTTCATATTATTAGATTTATTATGTATTTATTATTTATTTTAAAGAATGTCATTGTTTAAGTTAGAGTGTGGGGTTTTAATCATCATTTACAAAATAATAATAATGAATAACAATAATCATTAATAATTAAATACTTTTATCAGTAATTTATTTTATCAATTACTTGACATTTCAGTTGACCCCATTTGAATTCCACCAGGGTCACCGCCCCCAAGGTTTAGAAACACAGGTGTGATAGGTATCATAGTTACACTTTATTTTGGCTTTTAATTTAACAACAATCTCATGTGGGTCAGACAGAGATGGTGAGAGGGCTGGATGTGACCGACTGGCAATAATGCGTAGGTCCGCTCCAACCCGTAGGCCACAGACTGCCCTACTCTTGTCCAAAAGTACGACCGCATTACTCACCCAAGTATGGAAAAGCTTTTGTGTTTAACTTATAACAGTAAATAAATTAAAAAAGAATGATGTGGCACTTTATCATCTCCTCCTCCTTGCCGCCTTCTCCTTTACACCTCTGCACACCTCTTGTTGTTTCATTACATTCCTTCCCCTACAGTTTCCTGCTTCATCTCTGTCCCTGCACTGCAGTCACTCCTTATCAGGAGGTGACAGAATGCTCTCTAAGCATCGCTCAGAGTCGCTCTGAAGGCTTGAGTGACACATTCTTGTTTCAGGGTGCACTTGTCATTCCCTGATCACTTTTAATTTTCTCATTCCTTTGTTTGCGGGTGGAGGCAATGGCGATCGGGCTGGGGGGCTGCGAGGGGGGGGGAGGGGTTTCCTTTGTTGTTGTTGTTCCCTGCCAAATGGATCTTATTATCACCTCAGCTCGGTGCAAATGTGACACAGGCAACGTCGTATTGCTAATGAGGAAACAGACCAGTGAATTTGTGCTCGGCTCAGTTCGCGTGTCTGTGTTTTTATTTGTTGGTTTCAGACAAAATCTGGATTCCTGACCTCAATCTGTCTCCGCTAGACACAACATGAGGCAAGGCTGGATTGAAATATAAATGTTGAAATTGTATTTGGGTTCAGGTCAGTTTCAGTCTCACTGGCTTCGCTGCGATGAGTATTCGGGGGAAGTAACAAAAATGAAGGTTGCCACTGAGCGCCCACTTCAATATCGATATCGTACAGTTACAGTGATTAGTCATATGACTCGTCATCACCAGTCTCAGCATCTCCCTTTGTTCATTTAAAAGTATTGATTGTCTCCTAATGGCCTACATGGTTTTATTCTGTTATTATTAAGCATAAATGATTATTTTTTATAATATATAGCATGAATTGCATATTTAACGGGTACATATTTTAAGTGCATAGTGCTATAGTTAGAGTCAAAGGAGGTATTTAAATGCCTTCTTTCACTGAATAACCTTGTGCAGAACACCACATTAACTATTTCCATAGTACCTGTATTTTCATCTGGAGGTCCACGAGGGCTCCTCTGGCTCAGGCTTTGGCTTAATGAGGATGAACAGATAATTCATGCCAACATGACGCTTCAACAAGGACAGCACTCAGTGCTTTTTACATGCGGCAGAGAGCTAATGTGGATCATTTTCACAGGCCTCTAAACACTGAGCAAACACAGGCAGCAAATTTAAACAGCATGAATTTTTGTTGTGAAAAAAAAAAGTCTTTAGTACTACAAAGTTTCTCCAATCAGGGTGCATGTTGTTAGTGGCAGAGCTTCCATGGTGGCACGGAGTGCATTCCCTGTAATCGGAATGGCCTCCCCATGTGCCCCTGTAATAGACATTGACTCTTGGTACTGTAATGTCAAGCGTTCAGAGAAGCGATTTAGCGGCGCTGCATGTTGAAACGAACACAAAACTGAAACTTTGTGTGAGTAGAACTCACAAAATCTCACATCAGTCTTTCTTTGATATAATAATATATTTTTAAAAAAATGAACACATTGAGTTGTATGAATTGTAATCTAATTTTACTACAGATTGAGGACAGGGATTATTTAAGGACGTCTGCCTTGATATTAAGTTTATTTTTAATGTAGTATTTGTAGGAGTAAGTGTGTTAGTATCAGTTGTTGTAATAGCTGTAAAAGTAGTATTTTATATAGTAGTGGTGGTACTTACATAAATACATAAATAATAGGCATGCTGCATTCAGTGTCAATTTCATGTAACCTCTCGCAGCACCGTACTGGATCCTACGATAGTTTTACAAATGTGCAACGGTAGTTGTACTCAGTAGAAGTAACTGTGGTATTTGTAGTAAGTGCATTAGTATAAGTTGTTGTAGTAGCTGTAGAAGTACAGAAGTAGTAGAGGTGATACTTAATATCAGTGAATGCTTTGAATGTCTTAGATAGTATAGAAGGCTAATTACAACTAGAAGAGACATGAGACTTTTATTTTTTAGAGATTTGAGACCTGACCAAGTCTTATCCCACAAAGAATTCAGACTTGACTTGGACCTGTGACCAATGACTTGAGACTTCCCTTGAACTGGTGATCAAGGCAGCAGACTGGGGCAAATCTTGCCCCAGAAGGACAAAGACTTGGCTCAGACTTACCGAAGACTTGAGACTTGACTTTAACTTCTGACTTGGCTTGAAGTGGTGGCCAAAGTCTTGAGACCTTGATCAAGTTTTTGTCCAACTTGTAAAAAAAGACTTGAGACTTGAACTTGTAAAAAAATAGACTGAACATCTCTGAGTTGTAGTAATAATTAAGACTTGTGAACATCTCTGAGTTGTAGTAATAATTGTTTTAGGTGTGTATTGTAATGTATTGGTTAAATAGCTATGGTAGTTTAATAGCTTTAGTAGTAGTAATTATCATAGTACTAGTTGTAGTGATAGACGATACCAGAGTTTTAGATTTGATACAACCGATAACTTTTGACAATTATTTTGGTACTGATATTTTGAGTAATCAGTTACCCCAATAAAACACATAAAAAATACTGGCCCTTTAAAAACTTTTATATATGTATTTTCCATAACATTTTAGTCATTGCAAATTGCAGTACTTTATTTTGACCTTGTAATACAATCATAGCAAGTAGTCATAGCAGTAGTAGGAATAGTGAATGTATTAGAAGTAGCATTTAGTTGTAGAATTAATAGAACTAGTTGTTGTTGTTGTTGTTGTTGGAGAAATATTGTTAGTAGTCATAATAGGAATAGAAAAATTGATTATAATTTCAATAGTTCGGGTAGAAGTAATAATAATGGCAATAGAAGTACTAGAAGTTGTAGAAATAGTAGTCATAGTTGTAGAGGTACTTGCAGTAGCAGTAGTTGCCAAAGTTGTTTTTAGATCCATTTATTACCTCAGCACTTCAAAAGCGAATCCAAATTATTGAAAACATTTAGTTTTAATTCCAGTCTTTTTCTTTAACTCTTCGCCGATCGTTGTTTCAAACAATTATTTTTGTTCTTTCTATTAGATTCTATTTCCAGAAAAAAGCAACAGCCTACCCTTTATCTGAGGGATCTCTGCTGCATTAATCAACTGTGTCTTCACCTTCAAACCTCCAAACATGTCTGTGCACATTTTCTAATCATCACACAGCAGGTAAAAATGAATAACAATTCCTGTCCTTATTCCCCATTCCACGGCTCTGTACAACTGCTAATCAAAGATTAAATTGCAGATGTTGTTGTCATTAATCTCCCTCGTCTCCTCCATCAACCACTGTCTGCTGCTTCTGCCTAAAAGAAAAATGCAGTGAAGTTTTATAAATAATTATTGATAAAAATGTAGGATTTCTCTAAGATTCTCTCTAGGAGTGACAGGAATGGACAGGATCAGGAATGAGGTCATTAGAGGGACAACACAGACATGAAGGTTTGGAGAAAAGGCTAGAGAAGCCAGATTGAGATGGTTTGGACATGTGCAGAGGAGGGACAGTGGACACATTTATATATTTGTACATAGACGTTTAAATGTATATTATGTATGTATGTTTTTGTGGTATTTGGTGGCGCTTTGGCCCAGAGGCAATGTGTCTGTCAGGGTTCACCTCCAGGACAAGATCGAATCCCGGTTAGGGCGGTTGGTACCTTCCAGTGGACTCACCACCTGCAGGAAGGTTCAGGGGGGTTGGTACGGTGCAGTGAGATTTGGGTGGCGGTCATTGACACCGCTGCCCCCCGCGACCTGGTAACGGATAAGCGGATGAAAAAGGATGGATAGATGTAGTATTTGTAGTAAGTGCATTAGTATAAGTTGCTGTAGTAGCTGTAGAAGGACTTTTCTAAGTAGTAGAGGTGGTACTTAATACCAGTAAATGCTTTGAATGTCTTAGATACCTGTGAGGTATTGACAATGCAATATAGAAGGCTATAACTCGGTTGCTGAACAAGCCAACAATACCACGCAGGCAGCAAGTGATCACTGAGAAACTGTGTGTGTGTGGCGTCAGTCTTGCCTCAGTCAGTGCTCGGGATATACAGGATATACAGTCTGATTTTGCCGGTATTTCTTGCGTTGTGTTGTGCTGTGTCTTCTATTTTTTTATTTCATAAATCACCACAGGAAAGGCAGAAAGAAAAAGAAAAACAACAATAGAAGTGAAGAACGATTATACAAAAGCATGAGAATAGTGCCCGTGTTTCAGATCTGGCTTAGCAAAGTCTGATTTGTACCATCATTACAGTAAGGAAGCAATAAAAGAAGCTAAGGTTGCCAAAGGAGTGACTGTGATCACCGATCTCAGACATTAGAAATAGGTAAAAAAAGTTGCTACTGATTTGGATTAATGAAAAGCAGTTGGCCGACGACAGTATTTCAGAGACAATAATTTGTGAGAAAAGCCAAGCGAACCTTGCACAATCAAGGTTCTTCGTCGTTACCGGTGCTTGACTCTTCAGCACTGGTAAGAATGATTGAAATTGCCTTTCTTATTTACAACTTCCACTGTATTTAGATTACACTTAGTTTGAGGTAAAATGTGGTGGATTGTAGAAATACAGATTCAGATCATGGATGGATTTATGGGTGGATAAATGGATGGATGGATGGATAGATAGATGGATAGATAGACTTTCCCACGGGACGGGGAATGGGAGGATCACATTTTCCAAGCCCACTAAGGTGCCCCGGGCCCCGGCTTAAGACAGTGGAATGATATAGCTGGAGTGGAGGGTGAGGGTGGACAGACAGGCCCAGAGGAAACTGTCCTGGAGCTGAAATATATGTGTCGAGAGGAAAAGAGAAACGACAGGGAGACTTATCTCAGTGACGGGCCATTTAATCACCGGCGCAGCAGTTAACCAATAACATCATCATCCTTTAACTCGCCTGGTGTCATGGATTCATCCTGCCATGTGGTTTTTCCCCGGACACAGACCGTTGAGTGCAGGCAGCTTCATTTAAATCATGGCTACGGTCTTAAAAGAAAATTAAGAGCTGGTTCAGACCCATTGTGTTCTCGTCTGATTCAGGTGCAGTATCTGTCTAAACAGAGCTGGTTATTCCATTATCACCTGTGTCGGTGCTCATGCAGGGTTCACTTGGGATTTGGTAAAGAGTCCCAGTTAAGCTTTTAATTCAAAGAAGGAATCATCAGCTGTCTTGATTTTTTTTTTCTCTCCTTACTTTGCATCTGAGTCACAGAGGATCTGTCAGTCACAGCAGGAGAGCTGATGGAGAAGATGAGACTCTCGTGACTCAGTTTGTTTTTCACACCCAGTCCCTTTAGGCGACCTTTGGGTACAATGAAACAACCTCGGAAGAAAATCTTCAGACATCAGAGGCCGTCCTAAAATCACTTTGGAGAAATTGTTTAAAAATACTTCATGTAAATATTGCACATATTGTAAACATTGAGCAGTAATCCTACACCGGGGATGTTTTCTCAGCCTTAGAGTTTGTTTATATAGTTGGACTTGCAACGTGTGTCAGGTTTTGGCAGCGGTATAAAATGATGCAAAAGTAAATAAAATGTGATGCGTATTACTTGCAAATTTTGTAGAATCATATATTTTATGGACAACCTTTACCAGCTCGGAGTTGTCTAGCTTGTCAACATGACATGTAGGAATATTGAACAGAGAAAGTTTGATATAAGTATTAAATATATATATATATATATGAAATGTATTTTAGAGAAATTCAGCTGTAAGATAAAATCAACAACTCTTAAAAGTTTAAAACTCTTAAAAATCAAATAAAGTACTTCAAATTGCTGTAGTTTTAGGAGAGAAAACTCTCAGAAAATAACTTTTTCCTGAGAGATGCACTTCCCTAACTTGAAATTTTTTAAAAAATATTTCCAAAGTATTGAATCCAAATTTGAAAATTGTTTACATCAGTAGTCGCTTATCAGGGTGCCAGATTTTTTCACACTCAAATAAAATGAAATAAAAATTCATTTTTCAACATTTTTATTTGTTACTGGCCAAATTGGATCGTTCCGCCAGCCAGATTCTGCCCACGGGCCCCCAGTTGATAAACACTGGTTTAAACTATGGTAATGTTTGCGCTGAATTCTGTATTTTTTTATTGAGCTGAGTGTTAATAAGGTCCTGGAACCTTCCGGTGGGAATACAGTACCATTGCACTCCTCCAGCCCTGAAGATTTTCACAGCAAAGCAAAAGAAATGTAAGATAAAAGCCACAGTGACAAACCGTACATGGTCATTTGAGATCTGAGCAGTTTTGTGTTCCTCAGGACAGCAAAAAAAGGAGAATTTGAGAATTCTTACACCTTTAATGGAGACAAAACACTGCACTTCTGAGAATCCATACACTTTCTCAGTGCAATACAATCCAAGCGGTATTACCTTCCATAAATCTTTATGTGAGTTGCTTACTGGACCTGGACGTACTGCATTCAGTTTAAGATTAAATTACACTCCCTCTGTGTTTCCACCAGCGGCTGGAACCTGCCGCCTCAGCATCTTCTGTGGTTAGTTATCCATACCAGATGAGCTGCAGGGGTTGGGTCTAGGCCACAGAGTCATGTGACGTCTAAATGCCATTCTTTATTTGCTTAATCCAGATCTTTTGCCCTTTTTAGCAATTATCCCTTTATGGATGGAGCAACTCTTGCACCTTCGCGCTCGCGGAAGGTAAATTTTTGTGTGATATTTCAGTAAGTTGCCGTGTTTCTATTCAGCTGTTTTATGAGGAATTTAAAAATGCGCATAAAGAAACAGTCTAATGGTAAATCCACCTTGTGCTTTGGCGCCTCAGGCTTTTCTTTGTACGATGAAACATTCAGCTGACACTCACCTCTCCCCGCTCCAGACTAGAACCGGTGCCAGAATGCAGACGCAGACACAATACAATACACAGCAAACAACATAAAACAGTGGAAAAACGCCAACATTGTGCACTGTATTTTATAAATACTGCATTTATCTGCGAATATACACATATACATGCCCATAAACCTGCACGCACATTTGCGCACCTCATATTATTCTTGCACGCTGCCATAAAAATTACAATAAATCCAAAATTAAAGCACCTGCAGCAGGGAAATTGGGCACAGATTGAGGGAGTATTATCATAAATCCTTTCATACTTGGGTGCAGGCTATCCTTCATGTCCAAGGTTTATGTGCAATTGCCTATCAAGAAAGTGGGTCATTTTCAGATTGGTACTTGATATTGACATTGATTCACGGCCCCTGTACACAGCATCAGAATTGGAAATGACTACAGGGAGAAATAGGATGAAGGGCCCATCACTGCCTTGGCAGCACAGCTGTTTGAAAAGAGTAGAGCTTTTCTGTCTCTGGTCCTAAGATGTTTTCAACCCTTTATTCTCCCATGTAGGAATATTACAATTAGCGATGTGAGATAATATCGGCCGACCGATATTATAGATATCGGCAGAAAGTTCATTTCAAACATGTCTAATTAAAATGTATTGTGTCAGGGCCGAGGCAGAAACTGCATTAAGTAAAACAACATGCCACAAATAAACAATTAGCCTCCAAGACTGAGGGTCAACGTCCTCACACTCTGAGGTTCTAGCAATTTGCACTAGTCCCCAAGAAAATGAAAGTACTGTTTCTGCATGTTTTGTTGTTAATTATTCAAGGCACACACTCGTGCACACACCAGTCCCATCTTATTGCTAAATTATTTCCATGTCACTGCATTGCCCTCCTGCCAACAGTAGACGCTCCTAATGTTTCCCATGATTACGGTGAAAATGCAATCATCACAAAATAATCACACCATAATTCAACACTGCTCTTAAAACATTTAACAAAAAACCTTAAACCCAGCTCTCACAACAATTTATTTTTCTGTCTTGTATTTTTTTCCATTTCATGTCCACGAGGAGAGGTTTTGCATGAATTATGGCCATTGTTATTTATTACAGTCGATGAATACAAGGTCAAATCCCAAACCTGGGGTGAATTTAAATATGTAAAAGATGTTTTGGTTCAAAAATAATTCAACGGTAAAACACAGTCTTGTTTTCTCCAAATGTGCATTTATTAATGCCCCGAGTGTTTTGGGATGAAAGCCCCTTCACCGACCGGCGTCTACACACTGAATTATCTTCTGTTACAAGGGAGAGTTTATATAATATTCCCACT
Source organism: Cynoglossus semilaevis (assembly GCF_000523025.1). Taxonomy (NCBI): domain Eukaryota; kingdom Metazoa; phylum Chordata; class Actinopteri; order Pleuronectiformes; family Cynoglossidae; genus Cynoglossus; species Cynoglossus semilaevis. Next base: position 12,316,297 of record NC_024315.1, read on the forward strand.
GCTGGTGCAGTTGAATTTATGGGCTGGGAGAATGAGAGCCTGTGTTTGGTTGCTCTTTTCTTCTGTCCTCTCCCACAAGCAGAGCCTGTTCATCTGGAGGAAGATGAAAGGTTGACTTTTGCTCATTGATATAAATAAATGGGAGAAAAGAGAGAGAGAGAGAAAGAGAGAGAGCAGAGGGAGAAGAAGAAGAGAAAAATGAGGCGAAGACGCGTAGGAGGGGAGATATGCTTGGGGCAAATGAGAGAGCATTGGAGAGAGGGATGAACTGAGTGCCGGGGGAGGAGGTGGTGGATGGTGAGGAGGGCGGTGGAGGAAAAACACTGCTTTTGTCATAGAGAAGGACTAAAGAGGTGCAGGTACAGCAGGCACAGTTACTGTTTCGTGACGCTGTCGGCCGTAGCTGTCACACGGACCGACGTCTTTGACACCCACTGATGTATGTGTGAATATGACAAAGTATGAAGGACTACTTGGTGGCCTGAAATTGAATACTCTGCGTACTTAACACTCAGCGGCAACTTTTCATCAAGTTTCCACTTAAGCCCGTTAAGACTGGAACATTGCGCCTCACTTTCTCTTTTATTGGCAAGCATAAGTGTTTTTCTTTTGTTGTCTCTGCAATAAATCACCGAGGGACACATGGTGGAAAAACTCTTCTGACTTGACGCTGGGAAATCTACAAACCTCACGGCCAGGGAAAGTTGATGCACTTTCTTGAGTTGTTATAAAAAAAATCAGTAGTTTGACAACAAAAATGATTGCGAATTATTTATTTATAAAGCTAAAGGACGAAAGAAAGACTTTGAGAATTTTTTCAATCACCAACCTAATTTTGCTTGTCAAACACAAACTCATTTTGAAATTACAACCAGCAAAACACTCTAACAAAGGTGACAGGCCTAATTTACGACGAGGTCACGTACTGTGTTCTTTTAATTAATCTTTTTAATAGTTTAGGAACTAATTGTCGCAGGTTTGCGGTGGATTATTACACAGTATTTGCAGTAATGAGCAGCTCTACACTCTGTGGATTGCGATCGTCACATTTTTCTCTCCACGATGCTTTAGAATGGTGGTTCCTAAAATGGGGGGCACCACCCCCCAGGAGGAGCGGAGCTATTGCAGTGGGGGGGGTGCGGGGGGGTTTAGAAGCATTTAATTTTTAAATCTTTGTTTTTTATTTTTGCCACTCTGGGAGATTTCCATTAATTTCTTATTTTATTTTCTACCTTTGGTAGAAACTGTAGTGTTTTAGAAATTCACTGGCAACAGCTGTGACTCTGTCGGATAGGGGGTGATGCAGAAAAAGTTTGGGAACAGTACCATACGTTTTTATTAGACATATATGGACTGCAGGCAGGCCAGTAAAAACACTATTTCTTCAAGACGAAGTCTTTTTATTTTTTATTTGTGCAGACTGACTGACAGAAGTTCCATGTCTAGTCTTTGTGAAATATAAATCGAACCTACATATGGACATTATATCATCTTCATTTTGGGTTACCAGTTCCAAATAATTTAAATGTGAGCCACGGATGATGTGCGACAATGGACATTTATTTTGGAAGTGTGTCACATCCATGCCCCTCCATCCCTTTTCATCCGCTTATCCGTTACCAGGTCACAGGGGCAGCAGTCTCCATGACCGCCACCCAAATCACACTGCACCGTACCAACCCCCCTGAACCTTCTTGCAGATGGTGAGTCCACTGGAAGGTATCAACCACCCTAACAGGGATTCGAACTTGCACAGGATGTGAACCCTGGGGTTCTACACCAATGACAGAGACATTGCCTTTGGGCCAAAGTCCACTACTGATGCAATTCTTACCACTAAAGTTGCAAGTTGGAACTAGGTGGGTTTGAACTTGAGAACTTCTTTATGGCATGTCAGAATCCAACCACTTCAGCCAATGACCAGTCTTTATGTGACTGCACCATTGGTGCATTCTTCTTTTTGCAGCCAATTTCAAACATAAAAGAAGTCCTGTCATGTTTCAGGTGGGGTTGAAGTGGTCATGTAACATGGACACACGGTGGGTCCACCTGCTGTGGACCTCAGCCCGACCCGTACTTTACCAGTTACCTGTGCGCTGCAGGCTGGATCTTGACCCTTGAGTGATGTTTAAATTCCAGTACATGAAGGTGGGGGATCAGTGGTGGGTCTACAGGGACGTCTCCCTTTTTTGCCCCCTGCAGCCAGCCCAAGGATGCTTGCTTTTCATAAAACTGTGGCATGTCTTCAAAGCCAGAAGTTCCCTTGTTCTGTTTCCCCACCAGGTATTTGAGAGCTTTCCTCAGCTTGCAGCATTTGATCCCAGAGGATTTGAGGAAGCGCTGGGTGGTTGATCTGCGGTAGCCTTTTGAACTTTGTTCCACTGGAGTTGAAGGCTCCATGTCTTCCTTGTGAGCACATAGTTGCTTTTCCTCCTCTCTGTAGAAAGCAGCACCCAGCCTCTTATAGAATAGTCAGGTATAATGACCAACAGTGGTGAGGGTTCTTCATTGTTATTTTGACTGTTAAGCTCGAGGTGTTTCATCAGGTTTGTTAATCTCTTCCGAGGAAATTACCACAGGACTCCACTGAATATCTTTCAGCTTGGGTTGCCGACGTAACGCTGAGTGTAATTAGAATGGAGCCAGTAGCAGGAAACAACCCTAATCCTGATGTAATTTCATCTTACTAAGAATATCTTTGTTATCTTCGCTCCGGTGAACCTGACGTCATTCTGAGTGGGCTGTATCATGAAGGTGGTTATCAACCCCCCCTGACCTTACTCTTGAAGGACGACCTTCTCTATTCGCCAAGTAGATTTCGTGTCAGTTTATATCCGAGTTAACGGGACAAATCAGATAGAGCAGAGAGAAGGGCAACGTTTCTGCTGATCCTGTACAACTGTTTCAGTAGCTTAGCAACCACACTTGTCTTTGCTTTTTTATTACCGGGGTTACTTTTCTGTGTGTGTGTGTTTGTGTGTGTGTCTTTTTTTGTGTGATGAAAAATGTTAAAGTCACGTTCAGATCTCATGATTTCTGTGATCGTTTGTTACCTTGACCTACTTGTGCTTGTGACAAAAAGAAAATCATTTTCATATATCAGTGACGACTGTTACAGAAACCGCTGAAACTTTTAACAAATTGGAAGCCCACACAGAAAATTAATACGTGTTTGAAAGGTGTAACTTTTTTTAATATTCTTCACTTCATTCATGTCATCGACAAGAACAAACGACCACTGTGTTTTTCCTGTGATTAAACTGCTTTGTCGGTGTTCCTGCGATAGCTACCCGTACAATAAATATACTTTTTTTTTCCAGTAAACATGTAATTTAATATTCAGGGTGTAATACAAATGCAAAAAGTTTTATAAAAAGAAATATTTATTTATTCTAATTACAAAACCCATTTCCTGAAAAGATGTTACATGATATAAAAATGCTGTATGAAACTAAAATTTGAACTTCACTAGTTGATAGTACCATTTATTTATGATAACTTTTAAGACATTTTATTGGTCCCATCATGTAGAAGTCACTCCATCAGTAGTTGGTGCTCTTACTATACACAGAAAGATCATTGGCTTAAACTCAGGTCTGACTGTATGGACTTTACGGGCAGTGGTGGCTTAGTGGTTAAGGAAGCAGACTTGGGTCCGGAAGTTGCTTCCCCTCCTGCTGCCCACTGTTCACTTTGGGCTTCCTCCCCTGCTGCCCACTGTTCACTTTGGTGATGGGTTAAAAGCAGAGGTCGCTTTTGGTTGTGTGCAGTGGTATGTTGTGTCACAATGACAAGTAGTTCACTTTCCTTTGTTCTTTCTATTTTTGAGAATTTTCGAGAAAATCATCCGGCCTGTAAACATGCTAGTACATTTTTTCTAATACGGTATTATTACTTACTTAAAAACCAACATTAAAAAGTATGAATTGTTCCCATGTCATGACGGTACTATATGTATACAATAATACAAGGTTTTGAGAAATTAATAAAAATTGTGGCTGCCAGTCACCAGACATAAACAAACATAGCAATTCCATGAGCTACATCCTACTAAACAAAAATAATAACTTTTGAGGTCAAAAAACTAACTAAACCAATAAAACCTAAAATTTCCAACTTTGATCAATTTCTTCTGTGATCCCTACTGCGGTAAATGTCGATGCAGGTTTAATAATCCTTTTAGAATGAAAGTCAAGTTGTACAAATGAACACGTATGATAGATGTAAACAAAGAGGAAAAGGCACATAAGGCCAGTGAAAGTACAGTATAATTAATAGCTGGCAACCTGCTTGCTGGGCCTAACTGTTGGGAGGCATTGACCTATATCAGACTAATTTGATTGACAGGCCGTGGATGGAATCAGGTCCGCCGAGATTTGGCCATTCGCTGTTCCAGTCAGTCACCTTCATAGAGGCTGACATCCGCCTGCTTTCCCCCTAATTCAAACTTCACATCCAATCACTTTTCACTTTTCATAAACCCTGTTAGATCCCACCTCCCTCCCTGTACTCCTATTAGGTGATTGTGTTTTAATTTGGAGCTGCCAATGAGCTGCCGCCGACATGTTTTCGCCGTAATGCCAAGAAGGAGCGGAGCAGCTGTGACAGTTTATCTTCATTCTGTTGCACACATGATTGTGCTAACAAAATTAACTGCATCTACTTTTGGAGAGGAGATTAGCCGGGCGTTTACACTCTGACAGGATGCAGACAAAAACACGAAAAGAAACACTGACGATACGTTGAGTGGAATTCTCTGCGTCTGTGCTGCTAACTTTAAAGCCTGAGACGTTTGCCAACATTCCGCATTCATATTCATAAGGTGGTTCAGTCTGTGGGAAAAGAGAGACAGGGGGGAAATTTAACACCAAAAGGAGAGACGAGACTCTGGTTAATTGTGGTTGCCGGAGATGTCAGGAGTATTATCAGCATCTGCTTGACATCAAAGTTGACAGACGGCGAGAGAGAAAGCTTATCAGTAAGATTAAAAGGAGGGAGGAGGGAAAAGTTAGTAGGGAGAGAAAGTTTAGGTGACTGAATCAGAAGAAATGTACAAGAGAAGACAGAAGAGAAACAAAAAAGAAAATATATTTCTCAGTGCTTTGAAATGATTTATTTTTAAATCAGATCTGATTAATGGTGGGGAAGCTGATTAATCCCATTTAATCCGCATTTCTGAATATGAAGGAAAATCTGTATATTGTTGGAAAGGAAACAAAATAACATCAGGTAGATGTATGTGTTTCACACCTGTTTTTATTTGTGACTAATCCAAGTAATGGGATTATTAATATGGAAAAAAGACAAGAATAAATACAAATATATACATAGATTTAGCTTCATGGAGTTGGTGGACTTTAGTCATCATTGTACGGTGCATATACTTTTATATTATTGTTCTAATGTTATATATATATATATATATATATACACCGTATATATATAGTTTAATATCTTGTCCTTCCTATAAGCCCAGCCTCAGTTTCTCCCTCCTGTGCCACGTCTTTGTTTTTGAATTTGCTGCTTTCATCTATTTCCCATTATTTCCCTCTCTGCTCTGTTTATCCTTCCTCCTCTCCCCCCTTTCAACTCCGCATTACTCTTTATAACCTCCTTGTATATCCTCTCCCCCCCGTTACTGCAACATGTTTGCACTAGTGAAATCACATTCTGATCACATCTTTATATCAAAGTTGCCAACTCTCCAGGAAGCACCATACTTTCATGTGATGAAACTTACTTATAATCCCTTTTAGAGCCACAAACGCAGAGGCTGAATATTAACACCAGGAATTGTTAAACTTTAGCTCACACAACCATTCTTCCTCGGTCTCCCTGCTCAGTGATAGCACTCGCTGTTCTCAGCATGCCAACTATACGAGCCTCACACTCAACCGAACACGAGGTCAACAGCAGAAATTGTTGGAACAAAAAGGAACAGAATGTCAACACCGTCACACTAAAGGTTCAGCGTGTTTAACACGCTCAATGTAATTTTAATTTTTTTTCGCTGTAGTTCCAGAGACGGTCCAGGGTTCTGGTCAAGGAGCTGTAACAATGGAAGTCTGGGTGTTATTAACTCTTTCATTTTACCATTGAATATGTCTGCTGTGTAATCAGTGTCATCACACTCACCTGTGTCCTGTGATTACTTGTTTATTAGTCTCAATGGTGTCACCTGGTACCCTGTGTATAAATACTGTACCTCCTTCCTACAGAAATCGTTGTGCCTGTGTTCCTGCTCATATGACCCATGTTCCCTCCTGCACCAGTCTCTAGTACAGTGTTTCCCAACCTTTTTTGAGCCACGGCACATATACTGTACAGTCGTGTTAAAAATAATAGCAGTGTTTTTTAAAACATGACTAAACCTCAAAATCCTTATGGCAAAGTGAAGGCACAGTGCACTGCACATTACATTTTACATCAAAACATGAAGAAAAAAGTATCAATATTTTAACTACTTTACAGAAAATTAAGGAAATATATTATATTGAGCTATTCAAAAAAATGGCAGTGTCGGCATTTTTCATTACAAACTCAAATATGTATTCATTAAACTGAAAGAAACATTAGGATTTACCATTCCTGTGAATCACTAAACTAATATTTAGTTGTATAACCACTGTTTTTGAGAACTGCTTCACATCTGTGCTGCATGGAGTCGACAAACTTCTGGCACCCGTAAAGACATATTCTGGCCCCGGATGATTTGACAACCTTCCACAAACCCTCTGCATTTCTTGGTTTTGCCTCAGAAACAGCATTTTTGATGTCACCCCAAAGGTTTTCTATTGGATTAAGGTCCGGGGATTGGGCTGGCAACTACATAACCTTAACTTTGTTGGTCTGGAACCAAGATGCTGCTCGCTTACTGGTATGTTTGGGGTTGTTGTCTTGTTGAAACACCCATTTCAATGGCATTTCCTCTTCAGCATAAAGCAGCATGGCCTCTTCAAGTATTTTGATATAAGCAAATTGAGACACCGACACCATAGTAAGAGAAACAGCCCCATATCATGATGCTTGCACCACCACGCTTCACGGTCTGCAGAGTGTACTGTGGCTTGAATTCAGTGTTTGGGGGGACGTCTGACAGGCCTTTGGCCTTTGGAGCCAAAAAGAACAATCTTACTTTCATCAGTCCACAAAATGTTCTCTTTAGGTCCTCTTGTATCCTCTTCAGCAAGTCTTTGTGCAGTGGGACTTTGCAGGGGCTTCTTGCCGATAGATTAGCCTCACACAAGCGTCTTCTAATCGTCACAGTACTCACAGGTAACTTCAGACCGTCTTTGATCTCTTTTGAGCTGATCATTGGCTTATTTTGCCATTATGGCTATTGTCCGATCTGTTCGAATGGTAGTCTTCCATTTTCTTCCACGTCCCTCTGGTGTGGCTTTCCATTTGAAAGCATAGCAGACCATTTTAGCTGATCATGTTCTGCACTTCTTTATATGTTTTCCCCTCTCCGATCAACATTTTAATTAAAGCACGCTGTTCCTCTGAACAATGTCTGGCACCACCCATCTTTCTCAAGTTTGAGAGAAATGCATGTACAACATGTGCTGGCTTCATCCTTAAATAAGGGCCACCTGAATGACACCTGTTTCTTCACACAATGAATGACCTCACTGATTGAACTGCACACTTAATTATTTAATTACACAGACTGCATTCATATCATGAATGTTGGGTCTGTTGGTTTCTCTGACTCTCCTACACTTACTGGTAAATTATTTGCCATGTAATAATATGATTTATACCAAAAACACTGAATGATCTGGTTAGTCATGTTGGACTGCTATTATTTTGAACACAACTGGATGTCATCAGGAAAAACCCCACTGCACACCACCAAACAAAAATCTCGCAAAAAGTATATCTAATGAAATATAATAATCTTCTAGTTTAAATGACCTCATAACTGACTAAAATCTTAGCCTGTTTAATATAGACAATGTTGATATACTGGCAGGAATTGAAAAAAAAGATACTCACAAAGATCTTCTTCAACAGCTATGATTTTTTTGTTCGTTTTAATAGCCATCTGCTGCCACCTAGCAGAAGAGGATTTAATTGCTCTGATTGTCACGCATTGGCGAACAAATAAAAAAACGGCACACCTAATGATCTCTTACGGGCCAACTCTAGTATACATTTGATGATGATGATCTTGGGGGCCAAGGGCCCGAGTTTGAAACGTGTGGGATAAGGTCTGAAAAAAAGGTCAGACAATGTGGTGACCAAGTCTCAAAAATGTCTCTCACCTAAAGGGCTCTTGATAAAGGTTGTGTGCTGACCCAATAGCTGCTGGCATTTTCTATGGTTTTGAAGTATTTTTGCAATTACTCTCCCTTGTGTGTGTCTGTATTTGTGAGTGTGTGGTGCTAAAAGGGGGAAGACTAAGTTGAAGCAGGCTCACTTAGAGTAAAAAATGTGTCTATTTTGACTGTTATTGAGTCTAAAAATATATAAAATGTTAAATGACCAAGTGTTTTCCACCTGCTGGAAACAGCAAAAAAATAGTTATATTTGAGCGGTGTTTCCTGAAAAAGAAAATCATACAACAATAGATTAGATGCAAATGAATGAACGCCCCGGCCAAGGATGTCTCACTTGGAATTTCAAATTGTTTCTAAAGGCAGAGTAAGTTTTAAACCTGTAAAGGGAATAGAAGAAAAGCAATGAGCAACATTCAAATACTGAACAACTCATACATAAATATATTGTGTCACATTTGGCACCATTTGGTTTGGGCCATTTGCTGGTCTGGTAGTAAGGAATAGTAAGGAATAGTAAGGAATTAAAAAGGAATTAAAAGGAATTAAAAGGAATTAAAAAGGAATAGTATTTACCTGAAGTAAGGGACAATTAGGGTGTCTTACTAAAGTTGTCACTGAGGACTGCTCTGTGCTGCATTGATTAACCTGTTTAATGATAGTGGGAGATTCATTGAGTCTGTGGAGATAAATGACTGTGCACGGCTCACTCTGACTTTCAAAACATTGATTGGTTCCTTATCTTGACTTAAAGGTTTCTGGTAGGCTGGTACTTGGATTTCAGACCAGAGGCACTAACTTTCATTCTTCTTCAGACCGCTGCGAATTAAACCACTTATGTTTGTTCCTAAGTAGTTATCACACATAATTGAGGTCTAAATCATTTCTGAAAATGTATTTGTTTATTCCTTTTTGATTCTATACTCTGGTCAAAGGGGCACCTCTATCATCACCAAGTCTTTGCTAGATACTTTTAGGTGACCTCACAGCCCTTTGCGTGGTGAGGTGCCAGGGGGGGCGTGAGGGGCTTCCAATGAAATATGGCACGCTGGACATAAATGTACCACTGCTATAATGCTTGAATGATAACAGCCACTAGGTGGCAGCAACTCATACAGTGGTTTGTACAGATAAAAATATACGTTATCAGGCTCTCGGTAGTAATTCAATTTGCGGGGGTTTGGGTCAGAGGTGGGGGCTGCTTTAAACTGACAATATATGTTATTTTATTGATGTAAAGTGTAGGGCTAAGAAATTTTATTTTGTGCCAATAAGGAGAATCTCAGTTTTATTACAGTTGAGCTTAAGGTGGCAGTTGAAGAGATAGCTGTTGCCAAGAGGACATATAACAACAACAGGGGGTCAAAAGCAGATCCCTGAGGAACACCAGTAGTAACCAAAAGTGAAGTGCACTGCAGCATATAGATAGATATAGATATAGATCTACATCATACTATATCAAGTCCATCCAGGCAAAGGGTGTGACGGTAGTTGAATAGAGGTAGGGGAGTCAGGGAAGAGGGTAAACGGTCAGAACACAGTTTACTTCTTTGCAAAAAAGTTCTGCAAATTAGTTTTTACATTTTTCATACTTTTTGATTTCAAATGTATCTGAATAACATTTTTACTTACTATTATTTTTCACAGTGACTCATTTAGCCACAGAGCTGATGAAAAGATGAAAAATAGTCTCCAGTCCAACTCAAATGCATCTGTAAGATTAATTCCCACCACTGGATAAACTTTTCATCCAATGGTGGAAATTCTTTGTGAATAATTTTGTTCCGTGAAAAGGGGTGATCGACCGTTGAGATACAAATAAAATGTGATAACACCCACATGATAAAGCAAGTACACCATGTTTCAACATATTTTTTTGTATTTATAAACTCAGATTATTGCACTCCAAGTCATAAATAATTAATGTCAAGGAGAAAATGCTTCTAAGAGATTTCGGTAGTTTTAGAGTAGGAGGAGAACAATGATGCTGTTTGCACTTCAGAATGACATTCTACTCTGTCTTCCCTCTTTTTAAAAACTAAAGCTTGGCCTTTCATTTAAAAAATGAACTAGTCCTTTGTCTATCTGTCATTCATGCCTTTTTATTGACAACATTATACCCACAGCAGACTAGATTCTTTTGACAAAGACATTGACTTAATCAGTGGAGTTTATTTTATTTACTTACTTTTTTATGTTATATTACGTTTATTATTTACTTTATTTTTTTCTATTTAAATTCTCCTCTGTGAAAAAGGTAAGGTGCAGGTGTTTTGAATTGATGGAATGCTTTTAGAGATATTTAAGCCTTTTATGTGTATGTGATGCAGCACAGGCAGCCGTGACACTTAACCCAGATAAATACTATAATTATCTCTTCTGCCTCTCACAGATCAGCCGTCTGCCGATTGTCTGTCAAATCCATCATGTCTGTACACACACACACACACACACACAGATGAACACACACAAAAAAACCACACTCGGACTCTCTCTGTTTTGATGTGGATGTGTGGATGTGTCAGATCTGTATCCATCATAACAAGTCAAAGTGAGATTTAGTGCAGTGCCCCGGCGGGGTAACCAAGCTGTGGACGAGTCCATATTAAATTGCCTGCTGAAGTGGGGCAGATTGTATTAGGCCAGCCCATCCATTCATCTAGGCTAATGCCTTTTCTGCTTCCATCCATTTCATGAACTGAAGGGGACTGGAGAGAAGAGGACAGCACCCCGGAGGAGAAGAGAGTAGAAACGGGTTGTAGGTGAAGAGATTAGGATTTTTAAAAAAGAAAGTAAAAAGCGGCATTACAATTTTTTTTTAAAAAAAGAGATGTTAGACAAATCATAACTGTGAAAGAGGAGGTAGATTGCGCTGCATAATTCATGTTTTGTTTTTTTTTCTGCTCACCATTTGCAGTCGAATAATTTTTTTTTTTGTATTTCAACATTTGCTGCCGAGTTAAATAAGAAATAACTCCACCTTTAAGAATAACGCAGACGAAATAGGGCCCTAATGGAATGAATCTGCACGCACTCCGAACGCTTAACAGTAGCAGCGTTACCGCAGGACCACTGTGGTAATGAGCAGGAGGTGGTGGAAATGCATATGCATAGGCGGACAAGCGTATACACGCACATACACTCGGAGAACAGAAATGACAGAGAGAGAGAGAGAGAGAAAACCTGAGATACTCGAACACAATCACTGTGCCTTCAGTTTGCCATTACCACTTTTAAGTGTTTGTTGCCATAGCAACAGGGTGATTTATCTCCCAATTATTAGTTGCTGAACTTGCGTACTTACTACCAGTAACATCAAGCTGCACATAAATTACCTAGCAGTTTAATGTGGTCTATTTTCTAATAAAAAACAAACGGACTCTCTGTCTTCTCAACATGCGAACTTCTGTAGCGAGAGTTTGCTTCTGGCGTGAGTTTATTGTACAGGTACAAATATTCTCCAATAATTAGATGCTACAGCTAATGGGTGGTTATTATGCCTGCTAAAAGAAAGGGTAATTTAATTTTTTATATTAACTGCCCTTTTTCCATCCATCTACTGTGAAAGTGAAAGATAAACAGTGCAGTAACAGAATCAGAGGGCAGGTGGGAATATAATGTGATCTATTAGCAAAGAGGTGATGATTTATATTCCGCAGTGATCAAACCAAAGGCTTTGTTTACCTTCTTTGCTAATTGATACTGATGTTATTTTTATTTTTTATTTTTTTATGTACGGTTTAGGCGATGACTCATTTACCCACCGCATGGTGGAAGAGTGGTGATTACTCTTCCCTTCTGGAAGAACCTGTGTCCATGTGACTATGGGTTTTCTGCAGGTAGAATCCATGCCCGAAAAATCATAGCTGATTTTGTCTGTGTATTTTTTCCAGGTAAAGCTATACTTATGGGGACATTTATGTTGTGGGGGAAAATATATATATAATTTTAATTGTCCTTGTTGGCGTTTTGTTTTTGAGGATTATGATGAGGGTTGGATTAGAGTTGGGCTACTGATTGAGATTAGGCATATATTTGTAAGCATCAGGGTTAGGAGGATGGTCGACTTAACATTCCAACTGTTACATGAAGCCACCGTTTTTCCTAAATTAAACCTGAAAAATGTTTGCCACTTGGTCAGAATTAGAGCGGTAGATGAGTGGAAGACGGCTTTCAATATCTCGTTAGGACATTTTGAATATCTGGTTATGCGAGCAACCTTTCAGGCGTTGGTAAATGTTCCGTTATTTTCATCGTTTACATCACCGTTATTTTCCGGGAACTTGGAAGAGCATGTCCAGCATTGTGAGGCTGGTGCTGAGGTGACTTCTGGAGAACAGGCTAAACATCAAGGCAGATATGTGTGATTTTTATCAGGATTTAAGCTGTTTCCTCTGTTACATTGTAACCACTAAGGTTGCCTTCCTCTGGTCCACTTAAGCTGAAAGGATGTTTAAACTTTCAAGACTTTCCTTTAGAGTCTAAACTCACCTCAGCTCCAGTGCTCACACACTGAGATCATGCTCAGACCCAGGACTAGGGCCAGTATTGTCCCAGCGCTCCACTGGTGATCAAAGGAGGCATTCCTTTGCCTTCTTTTCTAGGCCACTCACTGTCGCTCAACGCAACTATGATGTGGGAAATTGAGACCTGTTGGCAGTGGTCCTAGCACTGGAAGAGTAGAGACACTGGTTGGAGGGAGTGGAGAAAATCATTAGTCCAACTTCTGTCCATTTAAAACTGCCCCGGTCTCTTATATCAACCCCACCTTCCATGTGTCTCTGTTGAAATCTGTGATGTCCTATGTGTCCTCGAGGTGGGTGACCATCCTACATGCTGCAGAGTCAAGGGGTTTCTGTACCTTGTGGACTGTGAAGGTTATGCCCCAGTGGAGTGCTCCTGGGTACCTCGCTCTTTTATTCTGGAACCTTCGTCATTACAGACTTCCACAGAATAAAATAGAATAGCCTTTATTGTCATTGTAGCAAGGGGGTACAACGAAATTCCCAACAAACTTAGGGTGCGTGGGAGTACCTGTTGGGGGGGGTGGGGAGTTCTCTGAGGTCCTGGGATTTTTTTTAAATAGTTTATACTCTATATAGTCTATGTTTGTTTTTTGGGGTGTTTTTTTTTTTAATCTATTTTCTCTTTTTCTATTGCGGCACCGAGTTCCAGATTGATTGCTGTTACACACCTGCTGGCTATTTCCTCATCATCAGGATGTCGGCTTATAACCATCTGCTCCTCTGGGACTCTGTGCCAGTTCGTTTCCAGTACTTGTGTGGTAAACTCCCAGGCCATTAGAAAGTCCTGTGTTTTATTCGCTGTGCCTTGTCTGGGATCATTCGCTAGACCTAACGCTCCTCTGCCTGCTTTCCTCTCGGGATCATTCCCTGGTGGACCCGCTTCTTGCTGGTCAGCACATTGGCACTGCACTGTTACCCTCTGACTCCACCGCCATCCCTTTCCTGTAAATCCAGACCTCTCCAGCGTCTGTTCACCTCCACTTCCACAGCCATCGCTGTTTCAAGCATTTCTCTGTCCTGGTCACGCCACCACCACTGCCATCACCGCATCTTCCCATGACATTTTGGATTTTACCATAGTGAGTTGTTGATTAATAAATCCATTATACTTACCTGCTGCACTTGGGTCCGCTCTGCATTCACTCCCAGATAGAAACATTTGCAAGTTAAAAATCTGCCATGTTGTGCTGAATAAAAGATTGAGCTGCCCATAAGAAAAGCAATAACTGTGTTATGTTCCCCACTGCGTGTCCTGTCCTCTAAGTTGCCCTGTTTACATATCGATGCACATTTAATTGTGGGGTGAAAAAATAAAGAGCCCATTTGCCTAAGTTGGCAAATATTTTTGCAACATTCTGCTCAAATAAAAACCTCTCCCTGTTTCCCATTCCTTCTTTTTTTCTGGTTGCTCCCTCTCTTTCTTGCTCACTGCAGTGTTATTAAGAGTTAGAGCTTGTCTGGCCCTCATTAATGCCCTTTGCTAGATTCTGCATCTCTCTCTTTTCCTCCCCACTCTCTCACAGCTTCATCTCACATTCTAGCCATGCCACATCCTGGTATGTGCAACACTAGCAGACTTCAACTGCAATTAGCCCCAAAATAAACACACACACACAAACAGAGGGAGAAAAAATACATTTTATATTCGCACCTTTTTTGTGCATAGTCTGACTCTACCATTGACTGGTGTTCTTTAGTGGTTTATTCACTATCAATTCCGAATAAAGAACATGTAGAGAACATGTAATCCTTTTCAAAGAATTTCCATGATGAGACTTAAAACTTGCTCTCATTCCTGAAGCTTGTATATAACCAGTGGACAGTGTACATCCACTGCAGGCGTTTGTTGTATTATGAATCCATGGGAGGGAGGATTGTTTTCCCTAATCATTGCAAAAAGTTGAAAATATAAAAAAAATCAGTTTTATCCTTCTATAAAAATAATGAGAAAGAATTGATATCCTATGAATCCCCTTAAGTGCTCTGGAGCCCCCCAGTGGAGGCGTATCTCCCACTCTGAAATCTATGAAAAATAGATATTTTTAATTGCTACTATTGTTTATGGAAGATAAATAAAAGTATAATGCTTTAAAGAAATGCATGAATAGGAAACTCGAGGAATATTTCATTTATTCAGCTTGTATCACCTAATGTTTTTATGGTGGGGGAGCTGAACGCAATCCCAGCAGTCATCTGGTGGGGGCGGAGTTAAACCCTGCACACTTAGCCAGTTCAGTACAAAACATTGTACATTGTATTGAGATTGAGAATCAAACAAGCCAACCACTGAGTTTCTTGCTGTAAGGCAGGAGCAGTAACCACTTTATTACCGCGCGGTACTGAATTAGACCATATGCAGTTGAAGATCGACTTTGAAAATTGAATAAAGTTTTCATCTCTATTAATCTCCATCAGTAATGGACTGTGTGACTGACTCCCGCCCTCGGTCTGACTTGTTTATGCCGCCGTGACTGTCAGCAGTCACAGCGACGTCCTGAAACAATAATGAAAGTGCAGCCAAACGGTGAACTGCACAAATCTTTCAAACTAATACTCATGTATTGTTTTGGCTCAAGCTGCACTTTGGTGATTAGTTAAGATGAAGCCCCGCATGAGCACTGATTAGAGTTCATTTGTGCATTGTGCTTGATTGGACGGCAGCCATAGACGAATTGACTACTGCACCGTGTTGTCAACTCAGACTGCAGTGTAGTGGTGTAGTGTTCAATACTGCTTTGTGCATTAACCTGCACAGGCCTGACACATTGTCACAGTACATTTTTTCTTCCATTATGAATCTTTCATTCCAACCCCTTCCACTGAAATCCCTATGACTCGCACAAAGTCATTACTGCTTTTCGCTTTTTCAATATCTGGCGCTCTTCATGTTCCAGGATCATCCTGTATCCCCTTGCGTTCTATTTTTCGTCACAACTTTATCCTCATTCATACCCTCAAACACTCTTTAAACTTAGAAGAAATGAGATGCATGACTTTTGGGTGGGGGTAGGGTGTAGGTCTGGGGGGAGCAGGAGAAACTTTCTGACACAGTGAATCACCCTTAAGCTGGTGCTGAATGTTTCAGAGCAGGCTAGTCTCTCATTTTTTTCCCTCCCCTGCAGGGGATAAGTCAGCTCTTGTGTCTGCTTGTCTGCAGACGCTCCAGTGGTAGAGGGGGAAGCAGCTACCTGTTTCTGCTCTACCCTCTCATCTCTTCACACTAATTAGAGAGAACTCCGTTTGAATCCAACTGTGGACACATATTCTGCGCCCATCTGTGCAGAAGCGGGTAGTCCCTGGTTACGGAAAATCAAAAGATTTTTGGGGACAATTCCGTTTGGGCATCACCTGCCATTTAACGTTGACATTTCAGCGGTAAGAAATGGAAAACAATGCAGCGGTTTCTTGTGCATGTGTGGGTTAAATGTGTGCACCGAGGTGGCAAAGCACCGCGGGCAGGATGATAAGGAGGGGGCTTTAGCAGTGGTCTCTCTCACTCTGTCTAATCACAGCTTGCATTTCAAAGGAGAAAACGCCAATTAAAACTGATAAGGCTCAATATGGGATTTTGGGCTGCCACAGCACAGAGCTACAGATCCAACATGAAAATCAGCCGGCTCCCTGTCTTCAGGTTAGAATGCTTGATTTGCCTTCCAGTGATCTAAGGGGAGACCGTGATAAATACATGGGTTGCATAAAGGGCCGGGGCAGGGGCAAGAGGGAGAGACTTGCGGGGTCAGTGAGAAAAAAGAGATTCGTAAATCCTCAGTCATTGTGCGTGTGCACTGAGGATCACAGGGCCTGTGATCTTCTACTCCTCTCAAGTAGGTGGAAAGTAAGTGAGAGAGTCTTTGATATGTACTCTCACCAAAGACTCTAATAGCAACTGCTCACTAACAGGAGCTCCCTTTGCTCTGAACAGACTTCCTTATGCCACGGGAATCTATAATACCACAAATACTTTCTTTATTTACACTTTCGGCGATGAGTAAGAAATGGATGGAATTGTCCAGTTTTGAAGGCCGGAGATTTATTAATGTGGAAACGTCATGTGAGTTGAGTTTGTAAACAAGGGGCCTATGGCATTCTGATGAAGTCTAATGTGAAACTAGTGACTGAGACTATAAACATTCAAAAAGAATGATTTGCAATTGTCTGATTTGCCATAATTTTCCAGAGATTAAGTTACCATCTATCCATCATTTTCGTCCGCTTATCCGTTACTGGGTCGCGGGGGCAGCGGTGTTCATGACCGCCATCCACTTCACACTGCCCCGCACCAGAACCTCTGAACCTTCCTGCAGGTGGTGAGTCCACTGGAAGGTACCAACCTCCCTAACCAGGATTCGATCTTGCCCAGGAGGTGAACCCTGGGGTTCCACACCAATGACAGAGACATTGCCTCTGGGCCAAAACGCCATCAATTAAATTACTTTTGAAGTATTTTACACTTGTCACAGTAGATGATCCCGATTCACGTCGTTTTTCTAAAACAGGGTTGTACAATGTGAACCTGACCCCAAAAAACATATCCTCTTGTACCAGTGGGACGTCACTAGGACTGAGAGATGGGGGACGTAGGCCCAGAAGTGTGTTTTAGAATATGAGCGTACAGCACATTCCGACATAGTTCATTGACACTACAAAGGCTTTGTCAAGTTATTCCAGATTTGAAAAACATTTATCGCAACCTGTTATCTGGATCGTGGCGCTTTGGTCCAACGTCTCTGTCATTGGTGTGGAACCCCAGGGTTCACCTCCTGGGCAAGCTTGAATCCCGGTTAGGGCGGGAGCCTTCCTGTGGACTCACCACCCGCAGGAAGGTTCATGAGGGGCTGGTACCTTGCAGTGTGATTTGGCTGGCGGTTGTGGAGACTGCTGCCCTCTACTGCTGGTCTTTGTTGAAAGACGATACTAAATGTGTATGATAGCGTGTTGTCATCAAACAGAGGCATCGCCAGGGATTTTGGGAGAGAGTACAAAGCACTCTGGGCCCCTCCTGATCACGAGCCCCTAGGACACCCCCAACCCTGTTCGGTGGTCCAAAGAGATCACACATAGTGTATTGATTCTCTGCGGATGCTATTGGAAAAGGTTTTGAAAAATGATAGAAAAAAAATGATCTCCAATTTCTTCCCAGCACACTTTTAATCCCAAGCCCCGTATTCAACCACTGGACAGTGTTACGTCTACTGCTGGACGTTGTTGCACCGCAAAGGCCACATAAACACTAGAAGTGTGTGTTGAAATCAATTGTTTTTCTGATGATGCTGTTGGAACAAGTTGCTAAAATGACAAAAAAGTTCTGTTTCATTCTCTGTAAAAGTAATTACAGAAAAAAAAAAAACACCGCAAGTTGGGTCATTAGTGGGACATTAGCCTCATTTTTCATCCACGTGTAAAAATCACTAGTGTTCCTCTGCAGCCTCTCTCATGCTGAGATGGGGCTCCATCCAGTTTCTGCTTCTAAGGACTATAATCATTCTCCAGACACCTAGTGCTGCATCCAATCCCTGATAAAACTAGATTGGTCAGTCGGAAAGGGCGTTCGCCGTTAAAACCGAACATTTCCTCATTTATGCGACCGCTGATGAAATGAAAAGTGTGAGTACAGCACCTTTTTTTTATGTGAGCTCATCTACTCACATGTTTTTGCTGCGGGCGGGCGAAACATTGACCTTAATGTGGTTTACAAACACTGACTCCTGTGGGAGACCTCGTACCAATATATGTATTTCAGTTGAACCGGCCAACTTCGTTAACAAGGTAGTCATTGCAGAGACAGAAGGACTGCAATCTAACTTGCAGAAAACAACTTTAGCCTTTTGTTCTTCAGTCTCATGGTGTTTTCCCCCTCTTTGTGATCAGAATAATACATCTTCTCTATCCTCCCATCACAGCGCTTGGCATTACAAGGAGGAGGACGCAGGTTGGGATTGTTAAGTAGAATAAAATCAGGCCCGAAATGCTGTTTCTTTGTCTGCATCTTTAAAGAGCCGTCTGTCCCACTGAGCATCTAAGAGTGTTTATGATGTTTATATTGTAATATTGTGATGCCTGAATCTCCTGTGGTCTAAACAGACAAAAAAAATAAACCCAAACCATTACTTTTTAGGCCTTTTTGCAGTTATAGCCATGCATATCAGCAAACACCGGTACGTTTTAAGAAAATACTCTAGAGAAAAGGTATCCCTGCATTACGCCATTGGATGTTGGTGTATGCACTGCATGGATGCCACTGAAATTTCCAATAATAGACTTAGAGGAGGTACAAACCAGTAAACGTATCGATCTGTTCTCCAGATCAGTTTCCACTCTCGCACTGTTGCGTCATTATTTACCCTTGTGTGGTAGACCTGTCACAGTTGTTGTGTCCTAAAATACGTCACAACAATGGACACAATAATGTTGGTAGAGCATGAGGCTTCAATTGTTAATTCACTTCAATGCTCTATCTAGACATGGATAAAATTAAGAGAACAACATAGAATGTATGTGAATCCAAAATGTTGGCGCTGGAACAACATAGACTGTATGTGAATCCA
Source organism: Cynoglossus semilaevis (assembly GCF_000523025.1). NCBI lineage: Eukaryota > Metazoa > Chordata > Actinopteri > Pleuronectiformes > Cynoglossidae > Cynoglossus > Cynoglossus semilaevis. The sequence goes on from NC_024315.1 coordinate 12,335,647, forward strand.
AAATGTTGGCGCTGGGGATTGTTGTATTTGATGCTCCAACACATTGAACACAGGCAAAAAATAGGAACTTTTTTTGCCAAAATGTGTTTGCTATACAAATGGGACATTATCCAAAAAAGAGAAATTTCATGTTAAATGATAATTGTGTCTTAATTTTACAATGAATTGGGTATTAGCAATGTCTTTATTTTATCTTGATTTTTTACTCTCCTCTACAATTAATCTTCAGAACCATGTTAATATATACGATGGGGCTTCAAGATACAAGTTTAATCCGTTCCACAACAGCGCTCGTATCTCGATTAAAAACCAATTAATTCTTTCCAGCCCCGCAGAAATATACTATTATTTAAACTGTAATTTGCCCCTGTTTAAACATCAAAACATAAATATATGACATATATATATTGATAATATAAAATAATATCAAGGAAAGCATTTTATATTAAATGAAAACTTGTATTCCAGGTAGCTCGTATCTTGAAGCCCCACTGTATATACATATATGTGTCTGTATACAGTATATATAGTATAATATATATATATATATGTATATATATATATATATATATATATGTTTGTTTATATATCTATGCAAATATATGGAAATATATATTGTATATTTGTATTTCTATATATGTATACAGTATATATAGACTATATACTGTATATACACTATTTGTATATGTATGTATACTGTGTATATATATATGTATATATATACAGTATACGTAGTTGTCTTACACACCTACTGTACATCCTTCTTTTTGATGTACTATAGTATGTTCTTCAGGCTGGGACACAAAGTACGAAGTACACCGCAGAACATTTCACCCACAATTCTACTGTTGCCTGGCCTTTTGACATTCTTTTTCTAAAATTATTTTATGCTAATGATGTTTTAGACGTTTAACCACACACACAACTGGAGACTGAAGACAGACCTACTGCTTCTGAACTTTGCTTCAATTATTTCGTAGCTGTCGTAGCAGACAAAGTAAAGTAAGTGTGATTTTGTCCTCTCGGAAAAAAAAAAAACCCTGAGGAGAAGCGCTGTGCATGTAGTGTTTTCTATTTCAGGTGATTTAATATCACTTAAAAAAGAATGAAATTTATTTATTTGAATGACAAAAAAATAATAATAGTAATTATAAAAGTGATATTTCACAAAACAACCTGGAGAGAAAAATAACAGGCAATTTAGCAGAGGTAATTCATTTATAAAACATGTTTATTGGGCAAACAGAATTTAAGGTGTCATAGAGTAATGACCAAACCATGTGTGTGTTTTCTGCAGGGTGTGTGTGTTGGTAGGAGGTGAGGGGGGGTGTATTGTGTATATTCTGCAGCAGAAACACAAACATTCTGTCTGATGTCATTAAGCTAAAACACACACGCACACACATGCTACGTACTATAGCCCAGGCATGAGCAAACTTTTTGACTCGTGGGCCACAGTTGTCCTAAAATTGAACGGGGGGGCGGGTCAGGAGCAGATAGATGGAGAGTTTGTGTGAACCAAGATAAATGTATAAGTGTCATTGTAAGTCATGCATAAAGGCTGAAGCGCTAAAATGCTTTTATCATTTTCTACACCATCTGTTGTGAAAACATGGGTATTGAAGGGAAAAGGCAGAAGTAGAATGATAAAATGAATAAATGATATAATTTGGAAAAGTTTGGTGGGCCGGATTAAAAAGCTGAACGGGCCGCAACCGGCCCCCGGGCCTTAGTTTGCCCATGCCTGCTCTAGGAGCTGGAGGTCAACCATGAGTGGCCACTCAGCATATAGTAACGGCTGTAGGTCAGAGTCTGCAGAGGCAACATCAGGTGACGTCCAGCCGTTTGGGGTGTGTGTGTCTGTCTGTGTCTGTGTGTGAAGGCTGTGTGTGTCTGACAACCTGATAACACGTTTCTTGTCATGTCGTTTGACATCATTAATTAATGAACACTGATTGACCTTTGTTCTGGGTGAAATTAGTGTTTGGGCTGTGATGCTAATGCTATATGTGTGTGTGTGTGTGTGAAAGACAGAGACACAGAAAATTAGATTTTTTTTTGTTTTGTTTTGGGTTTTTAGAAATGCTCAATGTTTTCCTTTCCACAAGTCAGAGTCTGGCTGGACCCAGCCTTCTCCCATAATGCTTTGCAGGGAGAAGTTTTGGAAATACTCCAGGCGATGGCTATGACAGAGAGGGGGGGGGGAGAAAAAAGAAGAGAGAATATTATAGGATGCATAAAACCTGCACCTGCGATCATACATAAACTGTGCATGTAATTCCAGGGTGTAATTATCTGCTCAGGTGTTGGCTGCTACATCACATATCTAAAAGTGTCAGTTTTTTTAAGATGTACCTGGGTGTTCTCAAAGTTGTGCCACAAAACAATTTTAAAATCACACAAGTCAGACAAAACTTAAGTAACTCGGGAGATACTGCAGCTGGAGTACCACAAAAGAAAACCTGTCACAGCTTTATATTTTCACATGTGAGGACAGGTGTTTTCAGATAGGGAACAAACAGACTAGGAAAAACAACAACATTGTGGAAGTTTCCTTGTTTCTAGCAGTTTAGATGCTAACAAGTTTAGTTATGATTTGCGAGTAGGGATGCAAGGGATACTGGTGTCTATCAGGAACAATACTTTATTCAAATGATCTTTCTCGAAAATGCGCGGTGAACTGGCGATCTGATGCTCTGTAACGGCTTTCACCACAGTCAGGTCAGCCAGTGTTGTGTGTCTTCCTACTGCAGTTCAGGGTCTCATTGCCGTCACACTGGGCTTATTTAAGTAGGTCAACAAACCCAAGTGTTGCGGAGGTACTTTAACATCATTTAGTAGAGCAGTGGTACATGTAGATGTGGCTTTGCTGACCGCACTGAGTCACTATTTGGTTGAGACTTTTTAAATGGACGTTGTGTTCATTTGTTTTTTGACACATGGAAATGAGACTAAGTTTACGTGACAATTTGTTTACTGCAGTTCCCAAATAGTGGGGCGGGCCCCCATCAGGCAAGGGTTTGGGCGCGAGAGGCTTCCAATGGTATATGGAAGTGTACCACTGTTGTAATGCTTGAATGATAAACAAGCCTTCAGTCACTAGGTGGTAGCAGCTCATACCGTGGTTTACGTAGATAAAAAAATACATATTTATAGGTTCTCAATAGTATTACAGTTCAGGGGGGTGTGAAAAAATATCTGAAAACCACTGGTTTACTGGAATGCAGCTGGATGCTGTTCAGCTGGATGTGTTAAAGTATCGTTTTTTTCATGTATTTTTTTCTTAGTTTTATTGATATATTGTCTTAGGTGACAATAGTGTCAGTTTGCAGACTTTTCTGTTTAATACAGAACAATTTGGAGTAATGGGGAAAAACCTGTTTAGAAGACAGGATGGGCGGCTCGTTGTGACATGGCAAGAAAAATGTGGCAAGTAGTATTTTTTTTTTAATTGATTAAAACTGAAGTTATTACAATTAGTTTTTTTTTTTTAATTGATTAAAACTGAAGTCTATAAACTCTTACACAAATCCTTTGTCTGATAAAGTAAATAAACCAACCCTGATTTTCGCAAAGACAAATGTTGTGTCCCAAAGACATTCACACGTCTTTTTTTATAAATTAAAAATATACCAGAGGAAAAAACGTATGTTCATATTTACTAGTGCAAGCTTAACGTGACAGACACTCAATAACAGACTCTCTCTTCCAACAGACACACAGGGAAAGGAATAATGGCGCTGAGCTCAATGTAACATAAACTTAATGAGGTGCAAATATACAATAAGGCCTGTTGTCATGAATAATGCACATTTATGGGCTTGAGCTGCTATATGAAGATATTTAAATGATTTTACATTTGATTAAACTACAGATTGTTTATTTATTCATAGTTCATCCAGAAAAAGCTACTTACAAGTTGGGTTTTTGCCCTTCCACTATGTCTGCTTTGGGAATGGGGTAGAGAGCCTCATACGTCCGCTCCTCTCCCGATCCGTGGATTGCGTAGGAGTTCATTTTGTTCACATTGGGGGGGAAGTATGTCCAGGGAAGAAGAGCCTCTCCCTTCCACCTGTCCCCGGTGACTGTGGCACTGAACACAATTGGCAGCTGTTGCTGGAGAGAGAAATTCGATTTTTTAGAGTTTGTAGAAACTTTTTTTTTGTTTTGTTTTTTCAGATTATCTCCAAGAGTGTTTGCCTACCACAAAAGCTTGGCCGACTCCTGACAGCAACAAAATCAGATTTGTCCATGTCTAAAAAAAAAAAAAAAGAATATTTTTTGATAATCACATGCTGTATGTTGTTAGTCCATTGTTTTCTTGAATTCAGTAAATTCCAGTTTTCTCTGGCATTAAGGCTGCATTGAAAATCGCATTGACTTGTCTGTTCATAATGTGATAATCAACCTTAAAACTTGAACCTGCGTCTGTCTTAAAGGCTGATGCAAGATGGGGTTTTTTTGACATAAGGAAACGAATCCATGATAGGTTAAAAACAAGTTCACAATGTCTATTGAGTGAAGAAATTACAAGGATGTCTGTCAGACGGCCAAGAATAATCTCTTACAGATGATGAGGTCAGAATGACTAAAATGTGGAAAATGTTAAACGCCCAGAGGAGGGTGAGAGAGGAGCTGACACCCCACAGCTCCGCAGTCGGCTCACGGATGGCTCCTGGGAAAATGAGCTGTCTACAGACGTCCAACTAGGCAGTGGTTTTGGTAGGAAGCCAAATGCTGTTAGATTGTGAGATCACTATCTAAGATTTTATTTCAGATGAGGTTAAAAGATGTGGGCATTTACAAGTCAGAAGAAGTGTGTGGTGAAGGAGCTGCAATGTAGAAAAAAAAAAGGTTGATTCCAATGTTATGGTCTACATTTTGAGCTACCTGTCAAAATGTCCCTGTGTGATTTAAATAGATTTTCTTTTCTTGTAAGTACTTGACATATTAATGACTTCATCACCCCTGCATGTGATATAATCCCTCTTCAAAATAAAAACAACGCAATGGGAAAAACAGCCATTTAGCGAATCTACATGCGTTCAAATAGAGTAACAAACAGTTTCCAAAATTGTGTGAAAACACATGCATGCATTTACACATGCGATACTTTCTACTACTTACGGACAAAGTTCCACCTCCAGGTAATTTTCCTTCGTACTATCAAGAAAGAAGGACTCAACCACTGAGTTGATAAAGGAAAGAAAAACACAGATTAGACCTTTAGTGTTGTACGTAATGGTTTAAAAATGCATTGTTAACTTGTAAAAGGGGTATAAAGTTCAACAAAGGCAGAGACACATAAATAAATATAATATACACCAACCTTAGAGTCAGATACTAGAACGAACACACCCACTGACTTTGCACTGCGTTCAGCATGCACCAAGATTACAACAGAGATTGTTTCCAGGCTAATAACTAACATTAATGAGTCCAAATATGCCGTGCTCATTAACCAAAAATCGAACTCACTTAGGGTCAGTTTGATAGCGTTGCTGTTCCTCAACCTCATTAGGAATTTTAATCGCAGTGCAGCTTTAATTATGACACCGCAGTAACCATTATGCCCTCATAAATACGAGACAGGACTGTCCACTCTGTCAAAGTATTAGTCCTAATGTGAAACTTTGTCCTGCACTGTATGTGCCTCTTAAACTTGTGTCATAGAACTTGAATCATTAGGCAAAGGCTGAGTTGGAAAAAGTTAGAATCAATACAATGACTCAGCACAATGATGCAAGAGGTCATTATTTATTTAATATCTGTGGCACATAACATGTCAACTCGTGTGATTTATTCAGAGAGGGATGTTTTATTTGGAGCAATTTTAAAAGAATTGGTCACAACTCATCTAGTATTTGCTTTAATCTGCATACAACAGTATCATTTAAGCTGTTAAACCCATATACACTATATTTAATCCTTAACAGTTTATATTTTGATTTTCAAAAGTTTTAATATTATACTTTAGCCCAGTGGTTTCGAAAGTGGGGCCCCACAGAGCACACAGCTACTGCGTTTTAATATTATACTTTAGACCAGTGGTTTTGAAAGTGGGGGGCGGGGCCCCACAGAGCACACAGCTACTGCGCGGAGGGGTACAGCAAATTGCAGAAAAAGTTAGGAAACCACTGTGATGACCTCGGCTAAATATGCTTCTTATGGTGTGAATTTGTCATTTATGCTGAGTAGGTTTAAGGTTTACTCATCATATTTACCTTTTTTTTTTACAATATAAATAAATAAATAAAAGCAACATCCATAATCATAACTTAACAATTACTTTAAAATATGTTAATAAAATCCTCTTTGCAAATATGTAGCCGTTTTGTGCCTCCAGAACTTTTACCTACCTTCATAATCCCACAGCCCAGGGAAGGCGTGACCTGGTGGTCCTGGTGGAGCAGCTGGGTCATTGAAGAAGGGACCAGACACTTCCATCTTCAGCCCTCCCTGTCCAGGAGAGAAGGCGATCTTGATGGGATCATGGCTGACAGGATCGCTGTCCCAGGTGTGCTGGATGGCAAACTCCATCTGTGTTAGAGAACTGAAAGGTAAAACTCTTTAATAAATAAAGTTTACTGTCTGAGATCATAAAGTCAGCAGCAGCACTGAAGCCGCAGACTTACAGTGATGCACAGCACATTATTATGTGTAGAAGTGCCATGCACTGTAGTCTTAAAGCGACCCCCATGTTGTCTACAAGTCTCACTTGCTCTGACTCTGGCAATTGTGCAAAGACTGAGTTTGTCCTGTCCTAATAAGCCTATTAATCAGCTCCTTATCATGTCTGGTTAATGCCACATACAATTCTGTTACTCAATAACCCATTTAGATAATAAAAGAACATTCCACTCAGAACAATTTTTGAACCATTAAAGTGAACTTACCTGATAATGAAAGTTTTAGATAAATAGGATTTTTTGCCTTTTTGAATTGCTAATTTTGCTAAATTAATTGCTAATTGCTAAATTTCCCTTGAAAAATAGCTGATTTCTTTTTTAAATTTCCCTTGAAAAATAGCTGCTTTGCTTTCTTAAAAACAAGATATACGTACAGACAAGCAGATCACATGACTATTGCAACAGAAGCTTTGCAGCTGCTTTCTTAAAAACAAGATATATAGACAAGCAGATCATATGACTATTGCAACAGAAGCTTTGCAGCTCCTGCACTTCCTGACTAACCAGACGGACTGGTCCTAGAGCACAACGTCATTTATTTTTATTTTGAATTAATCACAAAACCATGTGTTAAATTAAATACAGAATTAGTCGAGTGCAAGCTTGAATATATGTCTTTCAGTGATTGTCGTTTTTAATATGACAATTTGTGCGTAACTATTTCAGCGCGGAACCCTTTGTTTGTATATACGGACTCATTTCAGTGACGTACAGCTTCATAGCTATTGGTTGTTGTGTTTGCTTCAAAAAGGACGGCGCAACAGAATGGCGACTAGTGAGATTTTTTAATAGATTTATTTAACTTTTTTTTAATTTGTTTGAAGAGAATGTAATTTTTAACCAGCGTAATCTAATTTCTTTATAATTTTACCTGCTTTACAAACAAGATATTTGTTCTACCTGTCGGAGTGTTAAGTAGACATGTAGCTGCGCTAGCTAACGCTGGCGACACCTAGTAACCGCACAAAGTGCCCAAATATCTGTTTAATTGTTGAATGAGGTAGACAGATTCAGTCGTTTATTTCTGGCGATCTTGAAAACGAACAAAAAGGTTGCGTAGAATTACATTTGAAGGTCATTTCCGTTTTGCATCCTTATTTGTGACCTGTTAAACCTATCAAAACAAGCTGTTTCAACGTCACCCTTGGTCACCATGGATGAAGATGTTGAGTATTTGCGTGATCAAGGTAGGGGACAAACCAAATGCAGTTATAACAGTACACTGTTGGCCACACCGACACAATAAAAACGAATAACCATCAATTTCCATTCGGCTTATAGCTGCCAACATAATTAAGCATGTCATAGCTATAACAACATAAACGTTTTCTATTAGTTCAGTTCAGTCTATGTACTGAGTGAAAATAGTATGTTAATTTATTTCCTTGTGTGTCCAAATAATGAATAAATATATATTTTCGTTACATAAATATTGCAATCTTCAAAAAGGCGTGTGTTTTGCTGTGTCAATGTGTGAATTGGACATTTTGCAACGCCTAAACAATGCGCATTACGCTCCATTTAATTTTGCAGTGGAATGTAAATCACTTGATGTAAACAAAAGTGGGTTATGAGACTCGTTATGGTTTCTACCAGGGCTGATTTCTATACAGTATTGGATTGGCAGCTCTCTACTGTTGTGTGTCATATTTGTTCAACCATGCTAATAAAGATGTGGCTCTATTATTGACAGCTAATTGGTTTGGTGTTTAGTGTTTGCTAATTTGTACCTGTTTGTCAATTTGTTTTCAGTTCAGAGATTAAATTCTGCTCTTAACCAGTATCAGCGCCACCAACAGACTGAGTCCACATCATTTCAGGTAAAAAGTAACGATCATCAACATACTGCACATTAATTGGCAGAATGATCCCAGTTATTTGAAGTGAAAGAAAAAGAATTTGTTGAATTTGTTTTGTTTGCCAACAGTGTATTTTCTAAGTGAAATTTACATACGTTATTTAAACACAGACTTTTGCTGAGTGGTGTCTTTCTAAAATGCATATCAATTGGTGAGAAGTGTTTGGATTTTAATTGTTCTCTTCTTTTGTCTTCTTTTTATTTCTCTGGTGGTATTTCTTATACTGTTTTGTTACTGTTCAGTGCTTTGGAGTTGTTTTAATTGTGGTTCATTAAAATTGTGTTTGAATTCAGTATTAAAACTTTGTTAGTATTTTGTATGAATGAGAAAAAAACAACTTTACAAAGTAAGGGGTGTTGTTACTCTCATTCCCTAAATGTTGTTTGTTCTATTAGGTTGAAGGAGAAGAGCATCCTGGGCACTGGATCTCGGACAAAAGGTCAGACAGGTTTTAACATTGCATGTCAATGTTATAACTACAGAAAGACTTTAATTCTCCAGATATTATGCAATTACAATTACATGTTTCTGTTGCAGCATCATGGCTCCTCTAATCAGAGAGTATGATCGACACATGGATGACATGAAGGACAAACTGCAGCGCTATGAGGTGACATACCAACGGGATTTTAAATGTCAAGTTTCAAAAGTAATGTTCTGTTGCAGCTTACCAATAATGCATCGAAATTTAACACAATATTTTCTTTTCGTTTTTGATGATGGACCAGACAATGATGTCAGACATTAAAGTGAAATTGCAAAGGGTCGTCAAGGAGAATGAAAGGTAAAATAAAACTTTCATTGGTGAAAGGGAATTTGTTCTACAATGGAACAACACAGACTAGTAATTATGTTTGATAATTAAAAAATAAAATAAACAACAATGTATTTTATTTAAGATATTTTCTGGTATATACTGTATATATGTATATATAATATATTATTATTATTATTATTATTATGTTAGGTGTTTAAAATCAATATAACCAAACACAATTAACCCTCAATTAATGCTCATTAACTAGAAATGTGTATGTTTGGAATAGAAAAGTTTAGAAAATACCTATAGTTTCAAGGGTGGAAGTGAGCCCATCAGATTATCAGGAATATGATCTGAATTATCCACACTTGTCATCTTTAGCCTTCATGCTGAGCTGAGGGAATCAGTGGAGAAGCAGCTGCATGCTCTGCCCGTGGCTGCAGGGATGGAGGGCAGCACGCAGGAGGAGGAAACAGTCGTCAGAAACCTCCAAGAGCAAGTCCAGCTGTCTGAGCAGGTCTGCACTTTTACTTACACTAGGTGGTGTCTTGTCTAAATGTTTAGATTCATTACACTATGACAAACATTGTTTTTTTTAACTGTCATCTGCATACTGTTTGTCTCAATAAAAAAACAAAGAGAAGATGCTTGTCTGCTGTTTCCCAGCCTGTGTACACACCATCTGGCTGCTTTGCGCTCTGGCTCTGTCACAGTCATTGGAGACTGAAATTCCGAACATTTAGTTCTTTTTCCTCACTCCGCTATCATTAAGTGGTTGGTCTATTTTTGCCAGAGACATCAGCTGGTTTAACTCTCGATGGTACATTGCATTTGTTACCTACTTTGACTTCACAGCAGCGACGGGTGTTTTTGTGCCTGAAGATGATGAAGTAGAGAGTTAGGGAAAAGCAAACAATGCGTTGACTTTTAATCTCTGGGCCTTTAAAGAGTGATTGTTGTTTCATTTTTGCAAGTTGTTGTTTTTCATATTCAGCCTAATGTTTCACAATGTTGTGTGGTAGTTTAAGCTAATCCGTCATTATGCTGAGATGGCATTCCCCCTTTCCTTGATACACATGTTTTTGAACTCTATGCAAACTCGTTTTGAAAGACCTGTCAGTTATTACTGGGCATCAGATCCGTGATCTCTTTGCTGTGAAGCAAGTGGACAGACAACCTGCCCACTGTGTGGCCCTAAGTGTAATTATTTATGTACTTTCTGCCCTCAGGACAAGAAGAAATGTGAATATTTGATAAATTAGTTGATGAACAATGTGACTTAAGGACAAATCTAAAAACATTTTCTCAAATCCTGCCGGTGTGAATCGTCAAAAAAAAAAAAACAATTTCAGTAATTTTGTTCTATTTCAACATGTTGTTAGACCTGCTTGTTTGAGTTTTTGATGCCCAATAGGCAAAATCTGCAAAAACTTTTGCTGAAATGGTCAAATAAGATACAAACAGTGGTCCTAAATGTATTCAATATATCCTAAAATAAATGTCTTGAAAATACAAAATTGTAACTCCTATTCAGCCAAAATATACGTTTTGTTTATTCAACTAAAGGTTAGTCCTAAAACCTTGTAAGTAAACCTGGAAACTCTCAGAGTCAAAGGTCATTACATCAAAAAAATAAAAACACAATTGAGCAAACACAAGTCTAATGTATTTTTGTCATTCTTGATGTTTAGGAGAGAGCTCAGGCCATGGAGCTGTGGCACGCAGCAACACAGGAGCTGGACCGTCTCCAACACATCCACCAGAAAACAATTTCCGATGGACAGATCTATAACTCTCAAAGACAACAGCTCAAGGTTGGACAATCTATGGCTGACATCCAGAGTAAAAAAAAAATCATAAATTTGTGATCACATATACCACTAGGTGGAGCTATTGTCACCAACCTTTTAGTTATTGAAAGTGTTTTCACCTTAGTTTAGGTCAACCATTAAACATTGCCTCTTTTCCCTTTTACAGGATCAACTTGTTCAGTTCCAGCAGCATTCACACAAACTCCAGGTCACCAATCAGAACCTGGACTCGGTAAGTGACGCTTAATTAGAAGCGTGTTAAATTATTGCCTCCTAATTAGCCACAGGATCGAAATGGCCGGCGTTTCTCTGAAATGAACCTTGCTCTAATGATTAATCTTGCAACTAAGCAAATTGGTTTCTTAATCACTCTGGTGGACGGCCTGAACTGTCTGCGACGTATAATGGACTGTCACTTCACGTGGTAATCCTTGAGCACAATGGAGAATGGAAACAGTGGCTACAGTTGTACTTTCTTTGTCTTTTCTTCTCTGCCGCTCTCTTTTCTCTGTCAGTCACTGATAAATACTTAAAATGGTTCAATATTGTCGCACTGTTCAGACGGAATTACTCTTTTTACGAAGGAGCTCAAACCTTTGAACACACATTTTTTGGGCATAATACAGCGTGTGAGGACAAAGTAATACAATACCCCACTGATGCATTTTTAATGAGAGAACAAGCCTTTCTGCGTCGCCCACTCTCCTCACTTCTTGTACGAGCAGGCTTTTTCAGTCTTTGTTTGAGGTGGCGGAACGTACAATATTAAATGACTAAAAGAAGCTTTTATTAAGATTTTAAGGCTACGTTTAGGTTTTAGCCCTGGGTCATGCCCCACATATGGCAGTCTTGTCTGTCTTGCCACACACAGACCAACCAGCAGCTTCTGAAGACGGTGACAGCACAGAGCACAGAGATGGAGGAGCTTCACAGCCAGCTCAGGTAACAACTGATCCAACTAAGTGACCAGGATGCTTTATGTTATATTCTATGGAAGAGTCTGTTCGTGCTGTGCCTAAGTCATTGTTTCATTTCTGATCTACTGCTGCAGGCAAGCCAAAGCTGAACTGAGGACAGCCACAGCCAAAGTGGACGAAATGACCAAGTTTGTGCAAAATGTCCAGGATCAGATGCAGAGACGGGTATGAGATGGAAGGAGAAAAAAATACATTGGTCACTGACAAAATATTAATAATTCCCTTTGGGATCAATAGACTATCTATCTATCTATGTTTTCTATCTAAATACTCTATCAGTCATACCGTTCTTACCAGGGAGAATTTCAGAAAATATAATTTGATTATCACTGCAGGGAGCAATGACCCTTTGGTCATCAAAGTTTGATGTTGAAGTAAAAAAAATAACGCTGTCAAACAATTCAACATTTTATTCTGATTAATCACAGCATAGTTGTGGATTTACTAAATCGCGTAAAAATTCAAATAATACTACAACTTCATGATGGTTTGTTGAATGCCTCAAGCTTTCAAAATTTGAGTTGTTGTTTTCAGCAATATTTTTCAGTCCATTGTTCCTCACAATCCAGTTGACAATTGTGTCAGTTTGATATATATATTTGATATTCAGACAATGTTACCACAAAACTTTGTTTTCGTAAAAATTGCCATATCAAGAGAAAAGTCCAAAACATTGGAAGTTTTTTGTCTAAAGAACTTTTGGAAACCTGAAAACTATGTGAGACTTTGCTGCATGCGTGCCTTTGTGTTTAGGAGGAGGACGTGGCAGATGCCCAGGGCCGGGAGGAAGCATCTGATAGACGGCTCCAGCAACTCCAGGTGGCGTTGAGCCAGATAGAGGCCAGGTGACCACATTAAACTCTGCAGCAGCTCCGACACAAGAAAGTTAATTAAAAGATCCATCCTAACAGTTTTAACAGTAGTTAAGTCCATGGTGCACCTTTATAGTACAATCCAGGAGGGAAATGTTCTGTTTCATTAGACTCGAGAGGTTCAGATACTTGGGTGTTTTTTTTAACCACTGTTCTCCGCTGCCAGGCTGAAGGCTTCTTCTCAGGAGGCAGAGGCTTATCGCCGAGAGAAAACTGTGTGGGAGACAAAGTTGGGGGAAGTTCAGGCACGTTCTGCCACCTTGGAAGAGGAGAAATACGAGGCTCTGAGCAAATTACGAGAAAGTGTCCAGATGGCCGAGGAAGCTGTGTTGCAGAAGGACCAGGTAAGCTCGGTTCTCGCACTGACTCTAATCTTTTCTCAACTTCTCAGAGTCCTTTCCTTTCACTCATCAGGCCTGCTCTCTCTCTCTCTCTCTCTCCCCCCCCCCCTCCCCCTCTCTTTCTCCCCCGCTCTCTCTCTCTCTCTCTCTCTCTCTGAAAAATGTCAGACGTTTTCTCCCAGCAGCCACTGCCCTTCTATAATGTGCCTGTCATCTCCCTTCCCTCCAGGCTCTGTTGAGAGAGAAACAGAAGATAGAAGAACTAGAGAAGACAAAGGCGGCCATCAAACAGTTGATCCAGGACGCCGCTGTCCGCACCAGGAAAGAGGTGGGTTTTTTAACCGCACGACACAGTGTACATATTGGGTAGTTGTACTCCATCTGGCTTGTTCCCAGATCTTTTAAAAGTACTGGAACATTAATACAATCTTCAGTGCTGGACTGGTTCTTGAAGCATGGCTAAAATAAGGCCATACACGTGGACTGTTTGTTGACAGTGCAGACATTTCTCTCCCACTGCTCAGCCGTTGCCATGGTTATGTGAAGCTGTCCTCAGGTTGTCCCCTTGCGGAAGAGGTAGGCAGCGCATGCAGTGACTCATTACCATTTAAAGATGAAGGCCCTGAAACATGCCGTTCAGAAAGAGGGTTGTTAAACACTTGTGTAAAAAAGCCAGCTGTGATCAGTCCTTTCTTTTTTTCTTTTTTCGACCAAAGCAGCTTATTAACATTTTAGTTAGACATCAAGGAAACGCATTACTTTGCATATAAGTAGCATAATTTGTCCCCTTTAAATCTTTTTTTTTTTTTTAAACTTGATTTTTCTTCTCTTAATGACTCCACACCAGCACTGCTCAGAGGAGATACAAACATGTTAATTTGCCGATTATAAATTCTTTGAAAATAAGTCCGGAGTAAATGCTATGTTTGTGACATTTTTAACCAGACACACATCTACACACACACACACACACACACTTAATTCTGAACCTCTACCGCTGCTCCTTTTATCTAACCTCACTCAGGGACATAGTGATTAATGCTCCATTAATGGGTCTTTTTCATCAAGCCCTTCAACTGTTTAATCCTGTTAATGAAGCCGAGTGCGACCGCAGTGCAGGCCGTCGTCTTAGTCTGTGGCTGACCTTCAGCACCAAGATGGAATTTTGAAAGTTTATCTGTTGATGTGGAAAAACTCTGCATTAATTGCCTTTTTCACTCCGAGTAACAGGTCATTTAGTCGTGAAGTTGGAGGTTAGAGTTAAACAATGCTGCCAAACTGAGTAAGGTTTTTACGAAAGCCCTTCACTTTTTCAATGAGGACTTAATCCCCAAACTACCCAGACTTGTAGTCAGACCTCAGACTTACCTCAGCAAGCACTCAGACCGTCATGCATGACTGGAATATTCTTCTGAATGAGAGATTTAAACATTATGTTGGAAGAAATTGACAAACTTGCCTCACGCTGGTTGACGTCTTCCTCACCGCACAAAATGTCCAATATTTTTTCTCTGTCCTTTTTTTAAGGGTGTCAGCGAGGATCTGCAGGGATCTAACAGCAGTCCAATTAAGTGTTGAACTTTAACTTCTATAATCCCTTTATTTGGCTGTTTTTCTTTGATAGTGTCAGGAGCAAGGTGACAGGGAATTAGGGGATACAAGTAGAGCAGAGTAGGAGTGGGAGCATAAAACTTTTTGACAAAGCTTGAAGTGTTTTATTTTTTTGTAATAGGGCTCATCAATCAATATCCTGCTCAATTTTCTTTCAGACAAGACAAGCATTACGCAAGACATTGTTTGTAAACTGCAGGCAGAAATGAAATAAAAAAAAAAAAAACTGAAGCTACCAAATGAGCACAGCTTTATCGGAGAAACAACATATCATTCAGACACAAACATAAGGTCACTGTCTCTTGACACACTGTGCTGGGGCGCCACTGTTGCATCACTGGGCATCACAGCAACCTGGTGCTGCCACCACCATGCTTCACAGTGGAGATGGTGTGTTTTTGGTGATGTGCAGTGTTTGGTTTCCGTCTAACATAACGTCTTGTCTGATAGCCAAGAAGCTCATTTTGGTCTCATCAGACCAAAGAATCTTCCATTTGACCATGGAGTCGTCCACATGCCTTTGTCCAGATCTAATGTGACTTTTCTTCAACAGTGGCTTTTTCATTGCCACCCTCCCATAAAGTTTTGAGCAGTGAAGAACCCGGGCAGCAGTTGCTATATGCACAGTCTCTCCTGAGTCCATCTCAGTAGCTGAAGCTTGTAACTCCTTCAGAGTAAAAATTTTGCTTTTTTCCACACAAAAATTGATTGGAAAAAACTATTTAATGTCAAAGTGAAAACAGAGCTCTATAAAGTAATGTTAATAAAACAAAGTTATATAAAGAAAAATAATTGTTGGCTGCAATCACAGCACTGGATAAGTCTCATTCAATCTTGTACATCTGCTAATTTTCTCCATTCTTTTTTGCAAAACTGCTCAAGTTCTGTCAGGTTGCGCGGGCATCAGGCATGGACAGCCTTTGACTCGGCCACTCCAGAACATTTACCTGGTTGTTTTTTAACCATTCCTGTGTTGCTTTTGCAGTATGCTTTAGATCATTGTCTTGCTGGAAAATAAATCTTCTTCCATGCCGTAGTTCTGTTGCAGACTGAATAAGATTGTCCCCCAGGATTTCAGTGTATTTTGCAGCATTTATTCTGCCCTCTATCTTTACAAGCCTTCCAGGGCCTGCTGCTGAGAAACATCCCCACAGCCTGGTGCTGCCACCACCATGCTTCACAGTGGAGATGGTGTGTTTTTGGTGATGTGCAGTGTTTGGTTTCCGTCTAACATAACGTCTTGTCTGATAGCCAAGAAGCTCATTTTGGTCTCATCAGACCAAAGAATCTTCCATTTGACCATGGAGTCGTCCACATGCCTTTGTCCAGATCTAATGTGACTTTTCTTCAACAGTGGCTTTTTCATTGCCACCCTCCCATAAAGTTTTGAGCAGTGAAGAACCCGGGCAACAGTTGCTATATGCACAGTCTCTCCTGAGTCCATCTCAGTAGCTGAAGCTTGTAACTCCTTCAGAGTAGTCGGAGGGGTCTTGGTGGATTCTCTCACTAGTCTCCTACTTGCACGGTCACTTAGTTTATGAGAGCAGCCTGATCTAGGCCGATTCACACATGTTCCATATTCATTCCATTTCTTCATGATTGATTTCACTGAACTCTGGGGGATTTCACACAAAAATTGATTGGAAAAAACTCTTTAATGTCAAAGTGAAAACAGAGCTCTATAAAGTAATGTTAATAAAACAAAGTTATATAAAGAAAAATAATTGTTGGCTGCAATCACAGCACTGGATAAGTCTCATTCAATCTTGTACATCTGCTAATTTTCTTTACTTATTATACTAATAATTGTGACACTATTGGCACCTATTGGATGGACCAGTATTGAATTTTAAAGGGGGTGAATAATTATGCAAACAATTATTTTCTTTATGTAATTTTGTTTTATTAACATTACTTTATAAAATTATGTTTTCACTTTGACATTTAAGAGTTTTTTCCAAGACATTTTTATGTGGAAAAAAAGCCAAATTTTGTGACCATGATTGATTTATGAAAGCAATAAAAGTATAAAACGTCCAAGGGGGTGAATACTTATGCTAAGCACTAGTAGTTCAAATAAATTAATATTAAGTACATCTGATACTGTCAAAAGAACACCTCGTGCAGTACTCTTGTTCCCCTTGTCTCCGTTGCTTCTGTGAGCTGAGTGCTACTGTTAAGCACAGAAAAGAGAGAGTGGGAAGTGGAGAAAGCACCTTTTGAGTGAATTGATAAAATCTGTTCTATATACTGTGCTGTGGCGCCATTTTAAAATATTGCTATAAAACAAGTAATGGTTAGCTAGGATCTGCGAGACATCTTGTGAGACATGTGGCATGGAAGCAAACTGGTCAAACAATCTTACCTATCTTTTTACCTGCCCTGAAAGTGCACAAGCATTTTTTCAGTTTTAATATTCACCAAGTGAGCCGGATTGCACCCCCTAGTGGGCCGGTTTTGAGAAATATTTGAGAAATATATTCTGTCTGGGTTCATGATGATTCATGATTCATGATAAATTTCACTGTCTCCTCCGAGAGCTCCGTCTAGATGACAGCCGGGGCCAATCTTACAACTTACCAGAGTCCCACCTACTTACATTAGCCCATGCCACTTCTTTCCTTTTTCCAGTCCTGAGACAACGTAGCACGGCGATGATAAGCTTGTCCGGCATTGTTCGCAAACTTCTTTGCTTAACATCAGAGAGGTGACATCGGGATAAACTTGTCGCTTATTGGATCTCACGATCTATTTCTGCCTATCGCGTTTGGTGTGAACGCCTCGTAAGAATCGAAAGCTAAAAGAACAACCACAGCTTTTATTACTTAACATTCACACTTTGCAAAACCAGATTTTCTAAGCCAACAATACGCAGCCTCGCTGAAGTAAAGAGATTTACTGAGGACCTAAATCTTATGATATCATCTTTTAACTCTGGGGGGAAAACAATTCAGCAAGTGCTGCAGTTTACGGCCCGTTGTTTGTGATAAATGATAACTACCATCGCTTTATCAAGTTACTGAAAGTTTTTTTTTGTCTGCAATGATGCAAATCTGAATCAGTTCTCAGCCCTGTATGTACTGTAGATCCTGCATTTGATTGAATTCCCAATGTGCTTTTAACTTGGTTTAAGATTGCAAGTTCACACAATTACTCTCACAGTCAGTATGTTTCACTTTAACTTCTAACCTTCAGTCTGTTCTCTATCTCCGCATGTACTTTTGGTGGAATAAAAGCTACGGCCTCTAGGACACAAAAATGCAAAGCAATTATGCTGCCAGCTCCCTGTGGCCAGTGTCCATATTTGAGCTGCTTGACTTTATCTCCTAACAGGTAGAAAATGTGCGCAAGCAGTGCAACGCTCAAATCCAGCGTATGGCCGAGGAGCTGTCTGCCCTGCAGTTGGTGAGATCCTCTCCTCTCAGGACAAATTCCACTCATAATCACACCCATAATCCTCCTCTGTGTGTCTGCACCTGCCTTCACATCCTTTTCATTTTGTCTCCAACCCCTCCTCTCACCCTCCTGCCCGACTCTCCTTGTTCTCTGCCTCTGCCTCTCTGTAGGAGTGTGCAGATAAAGAGTCTCAGATTGAAAGGTCTCGGCGAGAGAGGAAGGCTGCAGAGGAGGAACTGGAGAAGGTTATTATCAAAGTTAACATTGGAAGTGTGGAACAGCAACAGCTGAGCGTAGGCGGACAAATTAAGCGCCCAATTATGTGTTTAATAAATATGTTTTAGTGAATATTCAGCCTATGTTTAGTACGTGTGTATAATACTGTTGACAGGGGGAGAGGCTCTTGGTGTTACCAACAAGAAAGTGTAAAGTAAATAACAAAAAACTGCAGAGTTTAAATTTCAATATCACGACAATATTACCCATAATACTGCAGTAATGTTGCTCAGATCCATCAAATCTATCCAGATTAAATAAGATTGCAGTGCAGCGTTTCAATTCTTAAACAATATTTTGCAAGACTCCGAATATACTGTGCAGTACTCGATATTTGTATTGCACAGCACATTCGGAGTGTTGCGAAATATTGTCGAAGAATTGAAATGTCAAGATTGCGTATGGTATAATATATTAATTGTTTGAATGCCTCTGTGTGTCAGGTGTATAAGGAGGGCAGGGCAGAGCCGGCAGAGTTCAGGAAGATTGATGCTCTTCATCAGAGGTGTCTGAACGCAGAAAGGCTGAAGGAAGACGTGAGCCTGACTCTGCAAAGCACCCAGAACAAACTCAAAAAGATGGACATGGAGTAAGTGCAGTAGCAGATACTGTAGTATAATCCTATACTAGGATCCAAAAGCACAGCGACCAGAACACGTTGCTGCCAAGAGGCTGCTGCCACTCATATCAGAGATTTAAGTGGGTGTCTGCCTTTTATGATCTTTATGTCCTTAACGTCCTCCTGCAGCTACAGCGAGGAACTGTCCCGGTGCCAGGAGGAAGTGCGTCGGCTGCAGAGCTCTCTGGCTGCAGCCCGGGATGACTGCGTTAGCATCAGCGACGAGAGGCTCCAACTGCAGCAGGAAAATCTGCAGCTGCGTAAGGACATGGATGAGTTGCGCAAATCTACGGGGCTGGTCCAGAAGAAGGCCAAACAACAGGTAACCAAAGTGGCTGATAGATGCAGGAGATTGTGGTGGTACGTGTTGGCTTAAAGAGTTAGCAAGTCGCCTGTTGTCCATCGAACAGTTTAAATTTGAGGACCAGGAGACTAGTTTTTTTTTTTTTTTTTTAAAGAAGCCTTGCCACAAAACACTAAAATATATTATTAAGTAATTTGTGATTCTTTTTAATTTACATATTTAAAGGCACAATTAATCCAATTGATCCACTGCATATTCACTTATTATTGCTTAGGGTTATTAAGTAAGTCTACATGTGACACAGTGAAGTCGAAAGTTGTTTTCGAAGCGCTCTGCAATCTACTCTTAAGATGTCCAACTAAAATCCACCAATTTTTTTTCTATATATATGCATATATGTGTTTATATACATATATGTGTATGCATTATATATGTGTATATTTATATATTTTTGTGTGTATGTGTGTGTGTGTGTGTGTGTGGTTTATATTTTTGTGTGTATATGTGTGTGTGTGTGTGGATGTAATTTCTCACCTTTTCAAATGTCTATCGAAAAAAAAGGACTTGAGTTCTAGTAATGCTGAGAGGTGGTGGTTAGCTTTTTGCAAATACTGACAACAAAATGAGCAAAGTGACTCTTTCACAGCTAAAAGGCCATTAGTGAAAAATTACATACATTAAAGGCAAGGTGGCGTAATGGCACAAGTCAAGTAATAGACAAAAACAGTGAACAATGAATTTGCCATCTACAGCCGAACGCCTGCTCTACCACTTAATGTGTTGTCTCTTATGCTGAAAATATATATTTTCTAACTCTATAAGATTACACGGTTTATTTTTCCTGTTTTGTCCCAACTCCACAACACCACCTGTGTCCCCTGTCTTGCCCAGGTGTCTCAGATGGAGCACGAGTGCAGCCTAAAGGAGCAGGGACTCAGCGCACGCATGAAGGAGTTGGAAGACAGCAGCCGAAACTCCACAGCTCAGCTGACACGCCTGTTCGCCGCTCAGCAAAAAACCACTGAGCGCTGGAAGGAAGAATCCAAGAATGTGGTTCACGCTTTTGAGACAAAAATCAAAAGCCTCAAGTAAGAGCCTCTGACAACACGAGTGAAGAGGGAGAGAAACATGAGTTTATAAAAAAAAGAAACTTCAAACAGACACTTTTTGATGATCTATCAAGTGTTTTCACTCTGTAGGTAAATGTGAAGCAAGTTGGTTCTCCAGACGCTCCCTGCCTTTGTTGTTATAATCCTTTTTAAATATGATAAAAAAAAATGTCATTAAAAGAGCCTTTAAGAAAAAGCTCATAGGATACTTTTATGTCTTGAACTTTTTTGCCGTAAAAGCTATACTGCCAAAACTAAATCACTGAAGAGAAAGCCACAGCAGAGGTGGAGTGGGGTTTTTGTTTGTTTGGGTTTTTTTTTAGTTGATAAAGGCTGAAACCAAAATTGACTTACAGAACTACTTAAAGTGGGTTTGACCTCAGCAGCAGCTGCACTGTGCTGAGTTTTTTATTGGAAATGTTGAACATCTTGAAACACTTGACAATAAAGTAATAATATAAATGGACTTTCTCCCCTCCTCGGTGAGACAGCTTAGTTCTTATCTATTTCTCTCCCTTATTTTTCTTCCCGTAAATGTTTGTTTTTCAGAGCAGAGCTGAGTCGTCAAAAACAACGATCACACGAGCTTGAGATGCAGCTGGAAACTAACCACGTTACCATAGCTGAGGTATGTGGGGGTTTTTAGGTACGTCCCTGGCCAGGGATTTGGTAACACTGTATGTCACTGACATGGTGACCGGTCACATGGTGGGTTTGAACACCTGTTCTATGGGATTAGATGACTGTGGTCTGATTCAAAAGAAAAAAGTGCAAATTCCGTGTGTTTCAGACTAGGTGGTGGATTGGTAGTTTAGCTGGTTCTTCAACTCATAATCCGACGCAATTTATATTATCAACTATATACTCATGTCATTCTTGGCCACAAGAGGGCACTGTCAACACTTGTGACAACTGAACTTATACGTTAATTTATTTGGTCCATTTTGATGAGCATGTGTAAATCATTTTCCAGATGAAACATGTATACTTGGATTCTTCTGAATTTTCCAAAAATATTTGTGCGACTTTTGTTCTATTTTTTTTGTCAGATGTGACGAGTAATCTGGTGCAATGTATTTTTTTTTTGGAAAAAAATGTTTCCATCCAATTTGACCACAGTCTATATGATATAGTTGGTGATGCGAAAACAAATGCCAGAAGCAAAAAACACTTATTTATTTGATTTACAAACATCAACATTATGTTTTAGAGCAAATTTACCTAGCCTACGACTTTCTGGAGTTTTTTTATGTATGCATTTATTCAGGTCTCTACAGCTAAAATTAAACAAAGTGTCTTTCCTTAGTAAGAAAAAAAAAGTCAGAGATAAATAATTTTTCTCCAAAATGCTCCAACGCGAGCTGAGGAAAGTTTCCCTTTATGCAGAACGTATGTATTGTGTCCTGCATGCTCATGATGAATAATACCTTTTGTCTCACATGGGGGTGAGGTTGAGGATCAGAGCAGATTGACATCAGAGAAAGCCATAGGTTGAATGGAGGAACAAACGAAAGCTCCTAATTAAGTAAAGACCCAGTGACTTTTCTGCTTTTGATGTCATATAATTGATGTGCGTGCGTGTGTGTGTAAATATAGTATGAGAAACTGATGTCAGAGCATCAAGAGAAGTCCAGTCGTCTGCAGAAACGACTGACACAGGCTGAACAAAAGGCAGTGAACGCTACCCAGCAGGTATTTACTGAATGTGTAAGAAAAAAACGATGTTGTGACTCCTGCTGTCAAATATAGAATTTTTTCTTTCAGTGTTTAATTAACTAATCAATGAAGTTCTTCAACCTGTCTCCCTTTAAACAGCTGACTCTGATGACATCTCAGAGAAGGAAAGCCGCCACTATTGATCCAGAGACTCTGTAACGTGGAACGTCAATTCTTCATTCTTTTATAAAAACAAAACCTCAAGTATTCATGGTACCTGATAGGCCATAAGAGAGAGCAAATGTGAAGTCATTGGCATAAAGTGAAAACCACAACTGTATGTGTTCTTTTATACATATTTTCCGGACTATAAGTTGCACTCTTTTTTCAATTCTTTGTCAGGTTTGCGATGTATACTCAGGTGTGACTTATATATTCAAATGTATAATTTCACGTTTGTTATTTTCACACTGACAGCCACTAGAGGGCACTGGTCCGACTTATACTCTGAAGCGACTTGCATACTGTACGTATGGTTTGTGTTTTTTTCCTTCTTCATTATGCATTTTTTGGCTGGTTCGACTTATACCCTGGAGATTGAGTTCCGTTAGGCAACTGGATGTGAAATTTCAAGATTTCACGTCCAAACAGAACTATTTACCTTGACCATGACCTGGATGACTGAGAATCTTCATTGACATATACTCCGGAGAAACGTACAGTCGCTTCGGAGTATAAGATGCTCAGACTTATACTCAGACTTACTTACACTCACTGGGCTCAGACCAGTAAGTGAAGACTCATATTGATGTATGATATTTTCTGATGTAAAAGGTTTGACAAATATTGGATTAGCCATTATATCAGATCCTGACCTTCAACTAATGTTTAGTTTTGACCGCAGCCCGTCAGTGCAGGGAAAAAAAGCAAATAATGGAAAACAACACAATATGCTCTACATTTTTCACTCAAGAGTCCAGAGTGTTTGAAAGGAATTATGTTCAGTTTGGCAGTATCCTGTGCGTGTTAGTGAAAGTGAGATGAAGTGAGAAACTGGAGGTGGGTGAGAGAACTCTAATGTACCAGACTGTTTAGTCTAGTAGGTGTGATTATGTTTCCTTGGTGTTGACAGTGTTGTACCATCAGCTTCAGTTACATCATTTTACCTAGCTGTATGACTGTGATGGTAAGTCAAAAGTTTTAAGACTGTTATCATTTCAAAACCTGTTAAACTTTATTCATTGAAACATATAACATCACATCCAAGGCGTCTCCAACAATGCTGACAAATGTATTATTATATCTTTGGTAAACCTTGAGTTGATCAATGGACTGATTGATCAAAGTCAAATGGGAACCGGCTTAAAAGATTTGGGCTCTACAACAGGCATTGGTCTAGCTTCTGTTTTTTTCCACCCCTAATTTGAAAAGAATAACTATGTCTTAGAGCTTGTGACTTAACCATTTTATGTCAGAAGTACAGGGGAAAGATGTGGTCTGGTACAGGAACTGTTTTTAAATTACCTTTGTGTATTTCATGCCATATGGGGGTTCGGGGCAGGGAGTTAAGGAACTGGTGCTTACAATCAATGACTTCTCTGTTTTTCTGATCTTTTGGTTTATCAATGTCCTTTTTGTAATGCTTTAGTTGCATTATGTTTACATTTTATAACTGAATCTTAATTTATATGTCCGATTTGTAAAATGTAAAATTTTAACTATATTAGATAAACCATTTATACATTTGTTTTAAATAATTCTGTCTTCTGTTCTGTGAGTGGTTTTCAACTGTCTTTACTGTGAACTAAAAAAAGGGGGGGGGGGTTAAAAACAGCGCCGTCTCTTCGCTTGGTTGCAAGGCATGCCGGGAGGGGAGGTGGTTGCTAGGAAACTGTCAACCTCAGTTCTCAGCAGAAACTTTGGCAGATCGTTTCATGAAGATAAACTATTTCAACTTGATGCACAAATACCTTTTTTAGGTTGTGGATTCGGTACGTATGTTTGACTCTCTTTGACTTGTATAATGTTCTTCTGATAAAATACTACGTCTGCCCTTCAGTTTTTCCACACTTCATGACGGAAATAAGTACGAAACTAATTAATACGTACACTCATTATTTTTATTTTTTTGTATTTTTTTTTTGTCGAATGGTGTTAAAATGCGCAGCATGTGCGTAACAGATTTTGTCGAATGGAGTTTAAAATGCGCAGCATGTGCGTAACAGAGGCCGTTGCGTCTTGCGTTCCTGTGCGTAATTGTTCCACCGTGGGTTCTCCTAAAAGTTGTCCTCAATGTAATTGACCGGGCCAGAACAACTGCTCGCACCATAGGAATTGGAGGCAAATGCTAAGGTCGCATATCCCCCATGGAGACGCCAGAATGTTGAAAGACATGCAATTGTCACCAGCTTTATATTAAAACTAGTTATCATGTTATTTAGTTTAAAAGTGAATAAATAAAACAATTTTAACTAAGTAGCAGAGATGTCATAAACAACGCCCCCTCAAGCCGTCAGTCTGCGAGGGCAGGGTTTATTTTTCAAACATGGGACCAAAGGATCATTGGCAAAAAGAAGTCCAAACCACACTCCGTGTTGCCCATTATATAGACTATGTGTCCCACAGCATTGGGAGGCTGAGAAGATGTCCTCCATTCTGATATGGTTGCACAGGCACTGTATGTGATGTCACTTATATCCAGTGGCTGTGAGGGAACCACAGCTGGCTGCGATCGCAGAGCTGGGACCCAAGTCAACCATCAGTGTGAGTCCGGCCTGTCAGTTGAGTGCATTTTTGCAGGTGAGTTTCAGTGGAGCCAAGGTGGGCGCACTTTTTGGCTCATGGGACTCAATGAGGGTGGGTCGGCTCAGTATCTGTTGGATGGGGAAGTGATTGTGTGAAG
Source organism: Cynoglossus semilaevis (assembly GCF_000523025.1). NCBI lineage: Eukaryota > Metazoa > Chordata > Actinopteri > Pleuronectiformes > Cynoglossidae > Cynoglossus > Cynoglossus semilaevis. The sequence goes on from NC_024315.1 coordinate 12,360,829, forward strand.
TAATATGGATAAACGGTTTGAGCTGCAGTTTCCCAGCCTGGGATCAATAAAGTACATCTATCCATCTATCTAGAGTCAACTGCAGCAGTAGTAGTAGTAGTAGTCGTAGTTCCTGCAGCAGTTGCAGTGGTGTTATTGATGTGACCATGTAGTCAGTGCTGTCAGTGTGTGGCTGTGGTCATTGTGGTTGTTTTCGTAGATGCTGTCCGTAATCAGCGGTGTTGCGGTTGTTGCCGTGAATGCATTAGCTGTACTGATGTTGCCCTTGGTGCTTATGTAGCTCCAGTCATTGTGGTCTGTGTGTCACTGTAGTCGTTGCAGTCAGTGTCTTGCTGTGGTCAGTTCGGCCAGTGCTGTTGCAGGTTAATACAGCATAAGTGATTTATTTATCTTTATATTTATTTATCTACTGTATATTTATTTATTCATCTCTGATAATATTTCTCTGTGACAAACAGCAATTTGATGCCATGGCCTCTGGATTTTCAAGGTCATCACCGACATGTCCCTTCGTCCAAAGAACAGATAACAAGTTTACAGGTAAAAATCTGAAAACAAATTGTTGGTTTTTAGGATTGTTTTGTATTGAAGTCTCATATTGTACTGCTTTAAAGTATTAAACTGAAGGAAAGATTGCAGATTATAACTCTCCTTCATTTACAGACCAAGAACAGTTTAACAAGCTACCGAAACTCAAGAGCTCCTCCATTTCCCCAAGGCCTCCACTGCAAGTTAAAGACCCACAGGTATAAATGAGGAGAAATAATTTCAAGCTGACACAAGATCAAATGTATTATTTCACTGGAGAGCACTGCAGGAAAATGGTATATAAATAATGTCTGGTTCTACTCAGCTTCTTCAAGCCTTGGGTTTGTTCTGATTCACAGACTTTATGTTTTGACTTCCATGAACTGAACAAAAACATTGTTTCTTCTACCATAAACACTTGCCAATGATTAATAGATGTAACTTCCCCCTGTTTGAAATAGGCTGTGCTGAAGAGGCCTGTAAAAAGAAAAGAACCATGTCCGGATTTTCTAAAAGCAAGACAGAGGATGTATTTTCCAGGCTGGTACATTCAGTCACCTTTACCTCAACACAAAGAGCAGCAACACAGGAAACGCACAAGATTGCCTGTCCACCTGCCTCCTCTGCCATCCACTCCAAAGGTCAGTAACTCTGATTTGTCTTAAATATCTGTGAGCCTCTTTCCTTTATTTGCGCTTTCAATATGTGAAAAGCATGTCAATATTCATCTCTCATTTATTCCCGCAAGTTTTTTTCCCCAATGGCCTATAATTGTTTGGTGCTATACACATACAGTTTTCACGTGTAAATTCAGATATGCAAAACATTTTTACTGTGTTTGTGGTTCTAGCATATGACAGGATTTAAAAGGAGCAACAGTGGTCTTGTTTGAGATGAGGAAGGCAGGAGTGGCAGAGAAGTATGTGATTGCAGTGCCGTACTTAATATATCCTTGCATAGCAGTGCATTAAAGAGAGCCACGTATTGAGGGCCGCATGGTGAGACGTGGGTTAGCGCTCCTGCTCTATAGTTGTATGCAGATGTGGCCATGATCTATTTCTGTGATGATACAATGCCCAGAGTGTAAACTGACAGTATGGTATGAATAGAATAGAATAGAATAGGTTGCCGTTGTACTTTCAACCTGTTTAATAAAACAGAAAGATGGACAGCCTGACAGATGAAGTGTCCCAGGAATCTTCATGGCCAATTATGCTTGCAGAGGACATTGTAATCTGTAGTGACAGTACAGAGCAGGTGGTGGAGAGCCTGCAGATGTGGAAGCCTGCACTGAGGAGAAGATTGAAAGTGAAAATCCCTAGAAGCAAGACACAGTACATTACTTGTGTGGGAGTAATACTGAAGTAGGTGAAAAGGTGAAGATGCATGAATGGATGCTTGAAAGTGAACTGCGAAACCTGTGGCTAGCCATTCAAAGCAACAGACGTGCTCTGATGTAAGGTCTGGAGACAGTGGTGGTGTCTAAAAGATGGCAGACAAGGCTGTAAAGGTCAGCTGAAGATGGTGGGATTTGAAATGTAGCTTGGACACCAGCTGGAAAAAGTTAGTTAAATACAACATACTGTATCTAACATATAGAGAACATGTGTCAAACCCTAGGCCTGCGAGCCAAATCGTGCCCACCAAGTCATTTTGTGTGGCCTTAAAAAGTGTTTAATTGCCTTACCATAACGTCCATGCTGCTGAGTTTCCTAACCTGATGAATATTTTTTTATCACAAAAAGCATTGTACAATGTTTGTAATTTGAATAAGTAATAATCAATTTCAGAAACATGTATTAATACAATATGGAGTAGTTACAGCCGGCCCTTTAAGGGGAACTGTATTGTTGATGGTCACCTGGTGAAAATGAGTTTGACACCCCTGATATAAAATATATGTAAATATGTGTTTATGTATATATATGTATATATGATGTTCAATCAATTTATGTATATATTTAAATCTATATGTGTGCATATATGTATATAAGTGCATATTTATATGTATTTATATATATGAATATATGTATATTTGTATACGCATATATGTACGTTTTTATAATTATATGTTTATATGTGTATAAATAAATATAAATATATATATGAATTAGTTGGGTTTGTAGATGGCTAGTGATAAAGGATAGTGATAATATCAGAGATTTGTGTGGTATTTTGTAGCCCTGCTTGCCAAATATTACCTTGTTAATTGATCTTGGATACACTTTTAAAATAATTACTTTGTTTTTCTCCTTCCTTCCCAGAAAACAGAAACATACCCTACTTTACCCCAACGTCCCTTTTCCATTAAGAACGGTGAGCCACTAGACACATCCTCTGTTAAAATCTACGAGTACAGTAAAGACGACTTCCTGATGATCACCCAGGAAGGCGTGGTGTCTGTGCGTAAAGACGAGTGCGACTTTGTGACGCTGGAGCGCTGGGAGGAGGAGTACGACCACCACTGTAAGATCACCCGCATCCCATTCTTCTCCCGTTTCAAAAAGTGGAAACCTTTCTACATTTGGCGCTCCAAAGTTCGCGCAAAGAAGTTCCATTTGGCCCGCGACTCCCTCCGAAACCGATTATTCATCGTCAGTCAGGTGAGGTATAAGTTCGTGCTGATATCAAATTTACTACATAGTTTATATATCCAACTAATAATATAGACCTTATTAACATCTGCAAATGTCCCACAGACTCTGAGTCCCTCTCTGATAGATATTAGGAAAATGTGCTGCCAAATCATCGACACTGGCTTGTGTCAAGTAGAGAAAAATCACACCTTCACGCTGCAGGAGTTCCAGGAGTATCAGTTTAAACAGCAACAGGAGGTGGATATTGAAATTTGTTTAGTTCAAAATTGTGCATTTTACACATTCTTTGCACATCCCTGGAAAGCGATAATTACCTTTTTTCTCTGTTTATATCTGTCAGAGATGCAAAGACCTGAAGCAGTTTGAAGACCTGGTGAAGGAGTTAACAGTCTGCGCCTGTCGCGGCTACATCCTGGAGTCTCAGTCAAACAGTTCAAGTGCGTATGTACAGTACACTGTATTTAAAAAAAAAAAAAAAGCAAAGGCAGTGACATTTGGTTTGCAAAGTCTTTAAACAAAATGAGGTGCAGTTAAAAGATTTCTTCTGAATCACAAAGGCAAACATTATTGTTATCAAGTCAAATTTAAAACCACAGCCGTTTTTCCTTGTCATGGCGATGACATTTATTCAAAGTTACCCCCAGAGTCAGAGTCACCATCATAACATTAGTGTATAACAGGGACCTTCAGAGCAAACGGCAAGTTAACAGGTGTGTCTGGATTTAAGTGATTAGTTCAATCAGCTCCGCCGTCTGGAGGCAGTTGAAAAAGAAAATTTAAATGTCAGAGCGAGTGAGCAACAGAAATCATCAATATAACAAGAGAAAAAAAGGGTTTAATACTCGATGAACTATTTATTGCACGATTATGACATGTTTACTAGTTTAGCTTTAATATATATATTATATTACAGTAGAGGTAGAAACCTGCAGCTGGTATAAAGTACTATTAAAACCAAAACTTTGGTAATTAAAAAAAATTGCAATTTATTAGAAACAAAAAATGTATGACCGAAGAAATGAACCTCCCTAAATGTTTGATTGAATCTAATTGTTTGCTATTAGAAACAAAAAATATATGACCAAAAATTGGAAAAGAAATGAACCTCCTTAAATGTTTGATTGAATCTAATTGTTTGATTAAAATTGCATTAGAACTCAAGTGTAGAAATGACCAAACTTCTTATATTAGGATCAAATTTAAGAAGCAGATATTAGGAAAATTAAAATAACTTATATTTGATATTTTATAATAAGAAATGCCTCAACCAGTTAAATGTGTAATTCACCATTGCTGCAGGTCATTATTAGCTTTTGAAAAATGTATGAGGTGGAATGTGTTTAAAGTTTGAATGGCTTTTCCGTGTGACCCAGGTGATCAGAAGACACTCATTATGCAAATCAAAAGGACCCTTCTCTCCAGTCGCCTCATTTGGTGAGTAGTTTATAATACATAGTTTTCTTATTTATTTTGCTTGGTACACAAAGTGCAGATGCAAGTTCTTTTATTTTTCCACATATGAGTGCTCTATTCTTACAGCAAGAACATCACTGGTTCCATACCACTGGGTAGGGGAAGATAAGCAAAAAACATTTAATTATTTTTATTTGTTTAAACCCAATTGTCGTGAACTGAAAAACACGCAAACCGCAGTAATCGTCAAGTTTCCGAGGGTACCTGAACGCACCTCGTGTGACAGACGCAACTGGAACACCTGGCGGTTTGGCCCTGTAATCAAGCTGCTCTGTTTCTCGAGCTAGCACGTAGCTAGCTAGCACAAAATGGACAGGTTTTTGACAAGAAATAGAGCAAAGGAGCAGACCAACACTTTATTACTAAGTTAACAGTGCTAAACAAACGTGAGTATTGTTGAATAGTGAATAAAACTAAGAAAATACCTTTGTAAAAGTTGATAATTTCTTACTCATTTTGTAGCATTTTCTGTGTGTTTGCAAAGGGGGTACCTGGCTGGAAACTAATGTTGTTTGGGAGGTCTTTGTATGGAAAAGGATTATCTTATGCATGAGATTTAAATGATAAGTTACATTAAATAAACAAGGAAACAAATAACAGCTAGTAAATTGTTAACCAATTATCACTAAATAAAAAATAGCATGCTCTCAGCTAACAAGATAATTAGGCTCAGTCAAATGTAGTAAAAAATTACCCCAAATTAGTCAAAATGACGCAGCAATGGTCATATGTTAACTAAAATGTGTTGTTTTCCAAACATTCCTAGAAATATCCACAAAAAATAAACAAACTGCTCAAAGTTTTCAGTTCCCCTTCACTGGGGGGCATAGCTCCTTGTGATCTTAAGAAAAGTCCTAAATTGCTCCTACTCTGCCTGCAGTCAGCACCAGGATACAAATCTGTAAAATCTTCTTCTTTACCCAATTACAAAGAATCTTCCTCTCTCCATACCAGCTTCATCCGTCTTGTTGACTATTTGGTTGTCAACACTTTGCACACCTTGGTGGTCAACGCAGCAGAGACAATACTGACTGTCCTACAGGAGCAGGTTCAGGAAACACCAACTCATGCTGTCATCGAGAGCTGGGGTCAACCCCCTGAGCCTGACACCGAGGCTGATGATGAAGAGCAGGATCGGAAGGTTGGATGAAGAAAACCGTTTGTTGATGTTTAAATGCTTAGATCCTAGAGACAAAAAGTAAAAATGTACCTTTTAACTGGTAAACACTAATGTGTTTTATTCATTAGTCTGCTGAGTCAGAAAACACTCAGGTTCCACCGATGTTTATGTCGGAGCTGTCGATGGACAGTCATGCTCTGACCTTTAACCCCTCTGAGGATAACTTTCAGGTGTGTTTTGTTTAATTAAACTTTAATCGCTCATTTCTTAACCTGCACACAATTGACTACGTCTCATGTTACAGGAAACGATGAGTGAGATCATTGAGTGCTTTGAGACGACAGTCACGTCGGTCAACACACTCACAGCAGATGCAGATCTGGATTCACTTATTCAACCTGGAGAGTTTGAGGTAGCGGAAGAACTCTGTTTTAGAAATGAGGATTATAAGAGGAAAAATATTTCAAAGTTAGAGGGATTGTTGACGAATGGGGCATTCACACCAAAATTGCTAAGTGCGGATTCCACATACAATTTTTCAACCCATCTAAAAATCTAATCTTATATATATATATATATTTTTTCAACCCATCTAAAAATCTAAAAAATAAATTTGAACAAAGAAAACAATAATAATAATACTATTTTATATATATATATATATATATATATATTACCATTTTATATTATTATTGAGTAAAATAACCAAGCGAGAGTGAGCGAGACAGCACGACAGTGTCGGGGCCACTGAGCATAGGAGAAGGATATCTGTCTATCTATCTATCTATCTATTCTATCTATCTATTTATCTATTCTATCTATCTTATCTATCTATCTTATCTATCTATGTGTGTGTGTGTGTATATATATATATATATATATATAAAATGCTAATGTAAAATGAGAAAACTTCATACACTTCATATAATGTGTCACCATGATGAGAAACCTCACTGTGATTAGTTTGTAATCTTGTGTGTTTGTTATTTTCAGACACTGGAGAATAAATATACAAATGGCCCTGATTTGGAAGTCATCATTGGGACAGATGGAGTGCTCCAAAACATAGTTCAGAAAATCAGGGTCAGTTTTCAGATGAAAATGAAACGTACTTTTTGTACACGGTACTGCAAGTGTTTGGCTCTGATTTGTTATTTTCCCTCTCTCAGGAATCACTGAAGGTGGCTTTTGATGCAGCAAAAGTGTACTCACACATGTTTGAGCGCTTTCGACTCTTCTATAAGGAGAACCAGAGCCTGGATGTGGATGCGATGCGCCAGCAAGATCAAGGTGACACACAGGAGGAACATAAACATAATTTTTTAGCACTTCACCCACACACAACGTAAAAAGCTGCACAGTTTAAAAACACTGCTGTTGTTATTCTTTGGTTTCTCTGTTGTTGTAGTTGTTTCCTTACAGAAGACTCTTGTTTCCAGGTGGATCTATAGCAAGCTGCAACATTTTGTGAAAAATGAAAAGTACTAAAATGTTGAAAAAAAAAACGGGATTTAGAGAAGTGTTTTTTTTTTTCTTCTATATTTCACCATGTTGCATAATTCACCCTCTGTTAATGCTTTATTTCGCTGGCTAATTAAACACCTTTGGGGAAACTCCAACATCTGACATTTGGGAACAGGCAGGTTTGAATTCATAAGCAGCAGTTACAAACATAAGACGTATTTTATTTCTATAGCCCTTAATTGTATTCGAAGGTGTGCAAATGCCATTGGCAATTCAAATAGCAGTTTTATAACCTTTTATAATTGTTGCATTAGATGTCTTTATGAAAATTAAAGATATGAAATGATGGCCTTGCCAGGACCACATTGATGATGAAGTGGTTAGCGTTGCCTTACAGCAGGAAGGTCACTGATCTTCCCCTAAAATTGAATTTATCTGATTAAGAAACTCAGTACAGAACTACAACACCACAGATTTTGAATAAACGCACCGAGTAGATCTCTGCTAGTAGATCTCTCATCATCATGACATGTATATTTAAAATTATAATTTATGGTCAATATACACTCTGAAGCAGACAGTGTTTTTTTAATTTTTCCGCCATCCACACAAAAAGACTTTTTGGGCGTTTGGCATGCTGTAAATTCACCTTAGGTTTGTGAGTGTGAATATGAGCACGGAAGCTTGCTTGTTTCAATATCTGACCCTGTGATGAACTGGAGAACTGTCCAGGGGGTAGCCTTCCCAAAGAGTGCTGGGATTGGTTCGTTCAACCCCCCACACACCTCTCCCCGCCCAGTAATTCTGAAAAAGATTAAGCGGTAGAAGATGAATAAATTTCCCTGCCTTTCTTTTGTCATGCATTGAAAAATCCTTCCTTTCCCTGTCTCGGTGAATAGACAGAATATAAAAATCCAAAAGGCAAGACAATAGTACGATTTATTCATCTGAGCTGCAGACAGTTTGAAACTGATCACTGCTGACTTTCATTTCACAGGGTTGTCCTACTTTGAAAAAGCACTGGAGCTGTACCACACCGAGCAGAAAGACGCCGCGGCCCTTCAGCAAAAGAGACACCTGGGTTTACTGCTGGTGGATAAAACTATCCTGAAAGAGAAGTTAGTGTCTTCTCCACTACACTGTCTGCAGGTGAGCACCAGCAGGATGTGTGTCCTTCATCTAAGTGGACAGAAGTGTTTTGGTTAACCTTTTTACTCAAAGACGAGCACCACATCATTACAAATAGAACATGAAGGCAATTTTGTGAACGCAAACTTTCCCCAATTCAAAATAAACCTAAAAATGGTCGGATACAAATAAAAATAAAACACTTTAATTAAAGACTTTATTGTGGATTAATCACAATGAATCACTATTATCAAATAACAGTATTTGACACAAGTATAGATTTAATAAATTGGCATATTTAAAATTCATTTAAAATGATTTCTTCATAAACAGATTAGTACAAACCCACAGTTAAAAAATAGTTTTTTGGCCTTGAACCTTGTCATTTGGTCTATTGTGACCATTTAGCTACAGTTGTAGCTGACATTAGTACTGTGGTCAGTGCCTGCACATGTTTTTGCATTGAGTCTTTTAAATGCTACAGTAATAAATGAACTCTTTGCATTCTCTTATCCAAACTTTTTTTGCAATATGGTCCCTGTCAAGGCATATTCTACAGGTTAAGTCCATTACTGCCACCTACTAGGCTGGCATGGGCACAGGTGTGGTAAAAAATTAGGGAACAGAGAACGATGTGATTCAAAATGATCAACTGAAGAGCGAGCCCTAATCAAAAGCAGACAGGAAATGGTGTTGATCTGTTGACATCATGTATCATTGACAATTCAAAAAGTGATGCCATATTATAGATGACTTGAAACCTGACACTAAAATATTCAGGAATTAGCCAAACTATCCCATGAACACTGCAACAGAATGAATCAAGAATTCTTTGTGTTTTTCTCTGAATCTCTCCCCCAGGTGATCAATGAGATGCTCAGTAAGCTGGCTAGGAATAAACTAGATGGCATCCTAGCAGAGGCTTGTGATGCTCAGTTTAAACTAGAACTAAATCCTTCCTCGACTGCTGAGTTTGCGAGTTCTCTCACGTTCCTGGATGAGATACGGGAGAGGGTAAAACCTCACAGACTTTTGTTTCTCCTTGCTTTATTACACTTCTATTCTTCTGGTGACTCTGACTATTTACTTTGGGTTTTTTTCTTTCCAGATTGTAGTGCTGGAGGAGGAGCAGGAGACGGTGTCTCAGATGTACAATCTGATTAAGATATATTCAGTTCCAACACCACCTGAGGATTTGGTTGTTTTCGCCACGCTGCAGTCCTCCGTTAACTCGCTCCACAGAGTCATTGACGAGGCGGTGGCAGAGAGGGACACGTGCATGGAGAGGTTCTGCTCTGCCTTACACGAGGACATAATGAATCTGAACCGTGAGGTCATGAAAAACAAAGAGAAGTCAGAGGTACATGAAAGACTTTGGTTATCGTCTGACAGATATGTAGTCGGAGAATCTACCATGTATAAAAGAATCAGTAAGAAAGGAAAAAACATTGTCTGAAATTAAGGTGTTTTCTTCTTTTCTTTGTTGGAGGTTAACTTAATTTTTGGAAAGTGTAACCCCGGACGTTTGTGCTTTAATCGGTTTACTCTGGGCCTTTTCTCTCGCAGGATCCACAAATCTTGGACATCAATGCAGACTCCTCCGAAGTTCGACGCCTGTTAGGGGAGATTCGCATTTCTGTTGACGAGATGCAGACACAGGCTTCCACCTATATTTCCTACCAAAAGAGATTTAAGGTGCTGTCATTTCTAAAATAGCAATTCACAAATAACCTACAGTACTTTATGGTACCTCTTAAAACCATATAAACTATTTAAAGGAGCACTTTTGATACTCGTTTTTGTACTTGAGAATGTGCCGTTCCACCAATCCAGCACTGTGAGAATTGTTCTGTTATGACACGACATATTTAATGAAACATTTGAAGACACCTTAAAGCAGACGACAATGTTTTAAATTGAAATGTGCTATTGGTGTTAAAGCTCTGCTCAGCTGGCTGTGTTGAATAAGCATAAAGTAAATTTTTTCTTAATTTCTTTTAATATTATTAATAAAATATTACTTTATGCTTATTCACACATTGTCTAATGTGGCAACAATGTCTGAAGACTTTTTGTCCTCGAGAAAAAAGTCATTAGTAGCCACACAGCTGTGCCACCTACAGTATATAACACTGCCTTTTATTTCATTGCATATTTATATTTAAAAAAAAAAAAAAAAACTCATACTGTGGAAAAAATGGTTCCAGTCACCACTAATTTAATCCCTGAATATTTTACTTCTCTTTTATTAGGGCCATTCTATACAGATGGTATAATTTCTAAAGGTCCCTCTTTGTCAAACCTTGAGTCTGTCTTAGGGCTTATTCGGTCTATTTGATCCGTCATGATCACCATCGAAACATCCAGCGACAGCGACTGTGAGCAACACTACATTTGGAAATTCTCCCAGTACACCTTTATATCCCTGATCTAACTCTATTTATTTTTTGCTTATCCCAAAACTAAAAGAGCATTTGAATGAACTGTACTTCAGTCATTAGAAGAGGCAAAGAAACATTGGTTAGAAGAAGAAGAAATTAACTTATAAAAGGTTATGGTTGTGCCCAAGTTTGTCTTAGAACCTTTTGACTTTGATTCGTATGTAGATGGAGGAAACCAAGTTTGACACCCTGGAGGAGTTAACTGCACAGATAAGGCTGAAGCAGCTGCTGTGGGATTCTCTAGAGGAATGGGACTCTCTCCAGGATGGATGGTGGCAGGTGGGGTGTACCTAATGAGTTTATGTGCTAATATTAAGAAGTATACAGCGCACTGTAAATACATCTGCACCTCCTTGAAGCTTGACTTTGTCGCTCCATATTTTCGTCTCCCCAGAGCACACTTGAACAACTGGACTTAGAGCCTCTCAATGCGCAGGTGACCAAATACAGCAAATGTGTCATCCAGCTGGAGAAGGACCTGCCACAGAACAATTTAGTGCCAATTCTGAAGGACAAGGTGGAAGTCATGAAGCACAGGGTGAGTAGAAGGGGAAAATTATGGTCTGCAATCCTTCAACGCTGATGTAGCCACTGTTCCTGGGTGACTTTCCAAAGTGTGGACATGTGTTTTCCTTCAGCTGCCTGTGATCACTGATCTGCGTAACCCATGTATGAAGCCGGAACATTGGAAAACCCTGGAGTCAATAGTGGGGACCTCTGTGAATGTCACAGAACTCACCGTTGCTCTTTTGGAGAATATTAATGTATTCTCCTATGGGGCAGAGATACAAGAGGTAGAATACAAAAAACCCATACAGTATAGTACCGGTATACTATATTTACTCCATCCAGGTTGCTAACACAACACTTATCTCATGCTGTAGGTGTCAGGACTGGCGTCCGGAGAGGCATCTGTGGACGCCATTGTCACAAAGGTCAGTGGACTAATGTATATACGACTTTTTATATTTGTGGTGAAGGTTGAAATATCTTATATATAGATAATATATCGCTATCGCTTTTAATAAGGGTCACTGTGGATTAATCGGGATTAATAAATATTTCTGATATGAAAACAACTTTTTTCTGTAGATTGTTGGGAGAGAAAGACAAATTCCAGCAGGTACATGTACCTGTATCATGTACATGTATCACACCTGTTTATATGAACAACCATTCAAAATTATTAATTAATTATTAATCATAAATATTGAAAAAAATTCAGACAAAATATCCAAAATAAAAGCACAATTTTGCCTCACATTGTTGGTGTATTTTAGTGTGCAGTGTGAGACACAATGAAAAATTGCTTTGAATCGGAGGAACAGTATTAATCAGTCTACAGTCCCAGACTGATTAATACTGTTGGTGATAGACGGTGGAAATATTGGTTACACAGTGTTCGCCGTGTGTTAAAATTCTTGAACTGATTCATTAGATTAATTTCAACAGCCCTAATACAAATAATGTATATAATATAACCTTTCAAAATAGCATTTTATTTTTGCTCTACCTAAGACACTAGACCAAAAGTTTAGCCCACCGTCCTCCCAGCTGAATGTGCTCTGATTGCAATCATTTCTGTCTGTACCCACATTTGCCCGTTTGATGACATACACAATTACCTCCGCAAATACAAAGTTCAGTATAAGACACCCACTCTTGTTTCTGAAACAATAATCAGCATCGATTTTCTCCCACTCACATTAGTGAGTGCTGTGCTGCAAGTAAATGACTTCACATTTTGTTCTCAAACCTGAGGAAAACACAGACAGTTTTAAAGGCATATGGGCCCCTAGTTTGACATTTTAGATTTATTTTTTAAGCACCTGGATATTTTTTTTGTTGGATGGTGTTTGCAGTGTACAGTGGGGGTTTGAAGCATATCTGTGAATGTATTAACCTTGGGCCTCAGGGTGAATAGGGTGCTGTTCAACAATAGCCCTGTCTAAAGAATGGAGGCACAGTAGAAGAAGTTACTGCACCTTTTACAATATCTGAGGCTATTCCATATATTTTACTATTTAATTTATTCAGCACAGTCAGTTCTTTTAGATTTTTGTAAATCTCTAAATTTCCACTCATCTCCAGGCAATGTTTTTGGTTACATCACCTCACAAAAACATGTTTGGAACAGCAGGTTAAAGAACCACTGCTGCTGTATGTACATAAATGGTCAGTAATACACTTAGATCACCAGCACGATAGTACCTTCCACTGTCTAGTTGAACAAAAGGAAGGGATAAACAAACGTGCACGTCAAAATCTGCTGCCGCGGCCATGACTCAGCTGGTTTTAATTTAAAAAGAAAAAGTCAAATTGGGATCAGTAAATGAAATCTCTCCAATCCAAGCATTGGAATTGAGCCTGATACAAAGTGTCATATATACTCTTCCAAAAAAAATCAATAAAGACGTGTTACATCCTCCAGGTTGACCGATTTTATCTGGAAATGGATTTCTCCCAGAACCACTCTTGCACTGTGTTGACTCTCAAATTAAAGACTTAGATTGTACTTTGTCCTTGTTCCTCAAAGACACTGCAGACTTTCAAAACAAGTTCAAAGACGCCCCTGTGCACCAGTGCTGCAGCTTGTACCCCAAAAACAATGACACAAATGAAAGGAATCCCATGGTCTGCTGTTCTCTTGTACTAGGAAGGAACAAAAATATTCAACAACAACATTTGAGAATCAGCCATAATACAAAAAACTTAAAAAAAACCCATATAAGAATAAAATATATAGATATTTGAAAAGAAAATCTTCCTCAACATTAAACCCTGTAGGTCAGGGGTCACCAACCTTTTTGGATCTAAGAGCTATTTTAAGGGTACTTAGTAATACAGAGAGCTACTTATTTAATACAGACAATCTGATAATAATCAGTTCTGGGACATAGAATAGCAGACACTCTTCTTACCATTGTCTTTGCACCCATCGTTGCGGGAGTAACTGATTCAAAAAGCACAGTAACAGTACATTTTCTGACCCTCTTGTTTACTAGTTTTATTTTAAGAACATACCCCACAGGCACCTTAGGTAGTCCATGGGGGCTACCTGGTGCCCCCATGCACAACGTTGGTGACCCCTGCTGTAGGTTTTAGTGCTTAACATATTGCAGTTCAGGCTGACACCCACCAATAACAATCCTGATCCTTTAACCATTAAGCCACAGGCTGATCTTTAGTTTGTGCTATTTTAAATTTAATGAGAAAAATTTAAAACACTTTTTTTTTTCTAAAGTCATTACCTATTTTTACATCACTGAGAAAGAACATTAAAGCACAGTTAGGCGGTTATCATTCATCACCATAAAATAAGTGAATATTTGGTTCATCACTTTGGATTGAACATAAAAAAACTCTCTTCATGTCAATCAAACAAGAATTCTATTTCTGTAATTTAGTTACACATTTTTTCTACACTTACTTACATAAAATCAAGTTATATGAGCTAATTATTAAACTTTACTAGATATCTATACAAGTCTCTAGGTAGTGGAAGTGAAATCAGCACCATGGACAGCAGCACTTCAATATAACCCAAAAGTACAGGCCACATCAACATCTGGTTATTAGTCTGTCATGGTTTACTGCAACGCCCGCCTACTTTCAAGGATTCAAGGAGTTTTCATTGTCATTTCAGTAACCCAAAAGTACAGGCCACTTCAACAACTGGTTTTTAGTCTGTCATGGCTTACTTCGACGCCCGCCTACTTTCAAAGATTCAAGGAGTTTTCATTGTCATTTCAACACATGTTAGACATGGGATAAACGAAATTCATTACTCTGGTCCCGGTTCAGGCCCAATAAGTAGAAGAGTGTAAAAAAAAAAAAAAAAAGCGAAAGGACACAAATATACAACAGCACACAATGTCGATCCAATGTTGTTCCTTCTTTAGTACTGTAGGTTACCGTGAAATAGTTACTCATCTACAGGCCGGTGTTTACAAGAATTTGTGAGGTTAAAAAACAGCGTTGACTCATCCATTCAGTCATCAGTGGCCAAACCCTTTATTAGTCATCAGCACCGTTTTAGTGATCCACACTACAAGAGCACAAGGACTGTAAACATCCCACAGAGAGGAGGCAACACAGACACAGCCCTTCAGAGAGCAGTGTACAAAGAAGTATTCTTTGTTTTCATCCTCACACCAAGGAGGGACTTGTTTGTGTGTCGGTGTGTGTTTAACTGGCGTAGCTATACTTGTGAGGACACTTTTTTATTTTGGAGATAAAAAAATATACTTTTTTGACAGCTCCCACTGAAAACAAGGGACTAGGATTAGGCATATATTTTTCATATTTAGGATTCGTGTGAGGTGTGAAGGCATGCATTGTGTATAGCTATGGTGACACTTTTTGCAAAAAATATTTTTGGGGGGGACTGTGTCCCCTACCCTCTGAGTGAAAGGGTATATTGAGGTTCAGAAAGTAGTTTGGGTTTAGATTATATAGGGTTAGGCATATATTTGTGGTGGTCTTCTTCTTAACTTTCTAAGGGGCTGAAGAATGCATTCTGTCTAGAAATGGCACTCACAAAAACAAAACAAAGTGTGTGTTTGTGTGTGTGTAAGGGGAAGAGAGAGAGAGAGGGAAGGAGGGAGGGAGGTGAGGTTGATACTGACATTTTATCTTAAAAAGAAGGAAAAATCGGTTCAAGGTAACACACGTCATGTGAATAGAGCTCCCCCTGCTGCATCCTTGCTGTATCTTTCGTAAAACCTGATTTGTTTGTTAATTTTTAATGATGTATCAATGTGCCCACTGTAAGAGGAGCAGGTCTGTCAAAAGCATCGGCGTAATTAAAGTCAATTTGAATTTCTTCTCCAATCTCCTTCTCTGTGGAAAGACGTATTGTGTTATTTTCCTCAAATGTCAAGGAATGTTACACCAGCAATATAAAAATAAATCCAAATCCAAATTATATAGTAATTATTTTTTCACAATTTAAAGTTTAAATTAGCCACATTAGCCACATTGATTTGTTCTAAGAATAACTAGTATTTCCTGACATCTCATCTAACTCTGCATTGAGTTAATTTTATTGAGTGCTTTTCTCACCTACCAAATAGAAATTGTTATTTTTACTGATCACTGTGAATTACTCTGAGGAAGCCATAAATAAGTTGTACTTGACTTTGTGGGATTATATATTTTGTTAGTGTTTATTTTTGTCTAACCTCTGTCCTCTGAATGATCCATACAGGTGGAGGACGTGTGGAGGACCACCGAGTTCACTGTCCTGTCTCATGGTGACTCCAAAGACGTTTTCATCTTGGGAGGCACTGATGAAATCCAGGTAATGTCATGAAACACACAAAAATGCACAAACACACACACACCAATACAGTTTTTTTTTTTTTTTTTTTTTTTTGAGAACTTCACACAGGTACAATACCATCCCTAAACCCCAACCCTTACTTTAATGACACAGATATATGCCTAATCTTAATAATCTTAATACCTCCCCTAACTGCCACCACCCTTTAATTCTAAAGCTATTAGTCCATGTTTCACTTCAAATTGTCCCCACAACAACATGTCCAAAAACAATATTTTTCCCCCAAATAATGTCCCCTCAACACTCACACATCAACATACAGTCGTTTGGAGTTCACCATCATGTTGTCGTGCTATGCAATTATTGTACATTTGCCTCCTCTACCTCTGTGTCTATGCTCTGTGTAGGTTCTCCTGGATGACAGCCTCATTAATGTAAGCTCTGTGGCGTCTTCACGCTACGTAGCGCCCATCAAGACCAGGGTGGAAAATTTACTGAAGCAGCTGAATCTTTTCAACCAAACACTGGTGATAGTCTATGACTTTACACTTTATTACTCTAAATACCACTGCATGAAATGATTATTGAGGGGTTTTTTTTGTGTCTGCAAGCTGTTTTTAGACAACCTCAATTTTAGTCCAGTAGCACTCCCTTGTGGTCGTAGATGTAATTATGCTTTGCTAACAAAAATGATAACATTCATGTCAGGATGCACTAGTGTCCCATACTGATTACCAATTAATGATTATTTCTCTCTCTGCTCTCGTTCACCCCACCCTGACAGGACGAGTGGCTCGCATGTCAAAGAAGCTGGCTGTACCTGGAGAGTATTTTCATAGCTCCAGACATCAAGAGGCAGCTCCCTGCAGAGTCCAAGATGTTCCTCAAGGTGGACAAGTCCTGGAAGGAGATAATGGCAAAAGTCAAGAAGAGGCCCAACGCCCTAAACTCTGCCACACAACCTGGTACATGATGTCTGGGTAGATGGCTTAAACTTAACAAACACATATCTGCATTTTCACTAGGGTTAATTTATGTTGTTTGATGCAGATTTGCTGCAGACATTTCAGCAAAACAACGTTCTCCTGGACGAGATACAAAAGTGTCTGGAGGCTTATTTGGAGTCCAAACGAGTCATCTTTCCCAGGTATGCACATCAGTCTACCTAGAGTAGTCCTGATACCAGAATTGCCACTGTGTATTTACTGATCCATATCCTTCTTTGTGTTGGGTATCAAATAAATATCCAATAAACTGTAAGGCAGTGTTATGGTAGGTGGCACAGACTTTCACTTTGTAGGCTTGAGCTCAACCCAAACCACAGTGAGGACAGCAAAGAGGAAAATACTTAGGCTTATTTTTTTCTCATTTACAGAAAGATATTTCAATCCAAAAGGACGTAAATATTTCTGTATCAAACCAAAAGTATCTGGACAGATCCTGTCAATAAAACTGAGCATGAAATAAAGAAATATAACATGAAAAGACCAATCTATCTGCTTAAATAACACAGCCAGCTGAACAGAAAGTGAGCAGAGCTTTTGCGCTTTTCCCCCTTTCAATTCCTGGTGTTTCCTTTTAAACAAAGTTTCACAAAAGGAAATAATGTTACAAAAATAATATATACAAGAAATTAGATTCATTTGACCAGGCGCATCCCGCCCCCCACTTTGAGCACCACCACTTGTCTTTAGGTGTTTTAATAAATCTTAGAGTCAATTTTGCTCCTGTATATGTCCCTGAAATTCCTTTCAACCTGCTGGCATTGAATGATGACCTTAAAAAATCTTTCAGATAAGAACAAGTCTAGGTACCAATTTCAATATCGGTTACAATATGCCAATAAATCCAATGTTTATAATTTAATGTTGCTGTAATTTCAATGTTTGTTTACCTTATTTTTGACACATGTCATTACACACACACAGAGCGTATCTTCGTCACAACGTCCCTAATCTCAGCCTTTCCCAGTCAGCAGTGTGTGATAAACACTCTCTGTACAGTGCAGACGACGCCGGTAATCATCCATTATCTGTTCCCTGCAGGTTCTACTTCTTATCTAATGATGAGCTGCTAAAGATCTTGGCCCAGACAAGAAACCCACAGGCTGTGCAGCCTCACCTAAGGAAGTGTTTTGATGCCATTACTCGGCTGGAGTTTGCTCTGATGCCTAAAGAGCCTGCCGCTGCTGCTGCTGCTGCTGCAGCTGCAGGGACAGCACAGAGTGTTGGAGAACAGGAGAGCATCTACAGCAAAGACATCCTGTATATGATATCTCCAGAGGGAGAGAAGGTCAGGTTTGAGTAACCTTATCACTTTTCTTGGTCACGCTGTCTGATTGTGTCTTAGTGCCTCAGTTTTTCTCCTGTTTCGGTCCTTGCCGAGAATGTGAGAGGGAGTGAGCGAGAAGAGGTGAAAAAAAAATATATCTGTCCGTAACCGTAAGACTATTTTACCCTTGTCTGCAATCGTGATTCTTTTTTCTTTTTTTACCCATTTTCTTTTTTTAGAAATTACACATTTGGTTTGCCTCACAGAAACTGAATAGCTGATAACTTTGTGATTTCTCTGTTTCCAAGATAAGAGCCATTTTCTACTGGGCTGTAAATTAGAACTTTAGCAATCACTGCGGTGGTATCTAACGTCTTGATTTCTGCTATAAGGATAATGAAACATTTCTGCAGCACAAAGGCCATTTCAGCAGCACTGATCGCTCTTCCTCTGGCTCAGATAAGAGGATTATCAAATCTGACTAAAAGAGGTTCCAACACATCGCCATTGACGGGGACATTTAAACATTTAAAAAGACTTAAAATGTGTTATTTTTTGTATTGATCCTTGAGAATTTAAACGTCCTTCATTTTCACTGAAAATTGTGGGTGTTATATTTTAAACTTGCAAACAATCATTTTGTTTTGAACCCATTTTGCCTGCTGCCTACTTTGTTAATTGTGTGGGCGGCTAAGAATGAATCAAAAACTAAAATTAAAATAAATATTAAGAAATCGCATAAAAGATTGAACTGAGAGCCAAGAGAAAAATCCTAAAGAAAATGACAAACAGTACTTAAATGTTCAAGAAACTCTATGGAAGAGTGGTTAGTACTCTTGCCTTTTAGAAAGAAGGTCACTGGTTCTTCCTGTGTGGTTGTTGGTTTGCTCCTGTACCAAAAAAAACATTTGTGAAGAGCTTAATTGATCACTTTATTTTACTGTTAGTATGAATCTGAATGGTTCTTTGTCATAAAGTGTGAGACTGTAACCATGTACAGTTGAACATGAATGAGTGACTATACTGTGCATACATGGAACATGAATGAGTGACTATACTGTGCAGGTGGCTCTGACCAAAGGCCTAAAGGCTCAAGGAAATGTAGAAGACTGGCTATGCAAAGTGGAGGAGGCCATGTTCTCCTCACTACGACGCCTCAGTAAGGCAGCCATCGCTGACTACCAGACCAAGTCCAGGGAGGAGTGGGTTGTGGCTGGACATCCATCTCAGGTATATGCACACACACAAAACACATACACACTCTCATAAACGTACACCTACAGATATGGGACCTGGGGTTGGGGACCGCTGATCTAGACCCTTACTGCAACCTTAACCACTACAAATGTCTTATCCTAAATCTAAATCCGTACCTGAACTATCTAATCTAATCCACTCCAATTCAATCCCAACTCCAAACTAAATCCCAACTCCAAATACCTTCTCACTCAGTGGGGACTGCTAAAATTTCCCCACAAACACAGTGTCCCCATGACAAGTATGTCCCAGTGTCCCCATAAATAATGCTGTACTAGTTACATACACGCACAATTGCATTACAATTACAATAAACCTTTGCATGTCTTTTTATATTTTGTATTTTTTATTAAAACTTTTTTGTCCGCTAGGTGGTGCTGACGATCTCACAGATGATGTGGTGCAGGGACATGGATGGCTGCCTGGAGGGAGACCACGATCACTTTGCTGCCCTACAAAAATTTGAGAGCATCAACTTTGATGTAATCTGACTTAAGTAACAAATGTACTACTGTAAAAAAAAAAAAAAACAACAAAAAAAAACATTCTGTTTGTGTGTTTGGTTAGAGGTTAAACTCCCTGGCAGCACTGGTCCGTGGTCAGCTCCCGACTTTACACCGAAACATCGTCACTGCCCTCATCACCATCGACGTCCATGCACGAGACATCGTCACTGATCTCATTCGGCAGAAGGTTTAGACCCAACAACCAACAAGCAGTCGATTGAGGAGTCACGACAACCTGTCACTTTTCACTGATTCCAGCTCTGCTCCTCAGGTGGACTCCAGGTCTAACTTTGAATGGCAGCGACAGCTGCGGTACTACTGGGACCTAGACCTGGACAATTGTGTTGCTAAAATGGCCCTGTCCTCCTACACCTATGGTTATGAATACCTGGGCGCCTGTCCACGGCTGGTCATCACACCACTCACGGTAATGAACCCTTGCCTCAGAGCCAGAAGGAGAACTTCAGTCTGAACACTCACAGTCTGGAGATAAAGTCAGGGATGTCAGGTTAAGTTTGGACCTGTGCTGAAAAGAGATAATGGGAGTGATGAAGCAGACTGGCGTCATCACCTCAGAGGGGATCATTTAGTAATTAGATTACAGTAACGGTGGGTGATTTACCTGTAAAGGAGGCAAAAGGCTTGTGGAGATGGAGGCAGATTTTGTCCTGTAGTTACACTGTAGTGTCACACACACAGCACCAGAAAAATGAAGAGAATACATTTATTTATATATTTATAATATATTTTATTTCTTCTAAACCTCAGGACCGTTGCTACCTGTGTCTGATGGGAGCTCTGCAGCTGGACCTGGGAGGAGCACCGGCCGGTCCAGCAGGAACAGGCAAAACAGAGACCACCAAAGACTTGGCGAAAGCTCTTGCCATACAGTGTGTGGTCTTCAACTGCTCTGACGGACTGGATTATAAGGTAATACTCAATATCAGTTTCATTTTCGTTTTAAAATTGCGTCAACCTTTTTTCTTGATTTTCCATTTTTGGTATTATTTTCCTCCTGCATATCCCTGTTTATCTCAGGGGCTTTAGAAATAGGCTCAGTGTTATCCCTGACTGCACCTATTATGTTATACCTTTAGATGGCAGTATTGCAAAGGCAGTCAAAACCTGTGTCTGGATACAGTAAAATCAATGAAACTCATCAAGGTTCTAGTTGTGTATTATAGTGATTTGAAAAATACACGGGTTGTAGAAAATAAATTATAAAAGTATAAGAATTTTTTGATGAATAAATGAACAATAGTTTAAGAATAAATAAAACATTTAATTATTAGATAAAGGTACATCCCTAATAAATCATATTAAATGTGGATGTTCATACATTATTGCAATTGTATATGACTAAATAATTATTTTACTTCTAATAAAACCTCAGAGAGAGAGAGAGAGAGATTCCCTATTGGACTTATGAATAGATCATACACTCGCACAGTATGATTTAACAGTAACCTGGAAATGTAGCGTTGACTTTGAATGGCAGTTTGCTGTTATCTGTTGAACAATACACACTGTAACAGTGTAACAGTGTAACATACAGTACGCTGACAGTTGAGCAGCTTTTTGTTCACTGCCAGACGTTGTTAAAAAGCATTGATTTAAAAAGAGAAAACAAACCCATACTGTAGTCGTTTCTGTCTGTGGCTGTTTGTTTTTTTGCTGTGTTCAGGTTCCATTACTGTACTTGCTTAGGAACATTTAACTAGGGATGTCTGATATTAACCTTTTGCTGATATCCGATATTGTCCGAACACTTAATATTCTGATCCTGATATCTACCGATACCGATAAAGCGGGTCAGTGGTGGAAGTTAAGTGTTGGATGCACACTAAGTTGATGGGTGAACGTTTTTTCACACCCTCCCAAATTGAAATACTATTGAACGTTTCTGTACAAACCACTGTAAGAGTTGCTGGCACTAGCATTCTGCATACAATCCCTTGATTATTAAAGTCCACTAATAACATGAGCTTCAATGCTGTCATCTAGTGACTAGAGAACTGTTTAGGGTTGATAATGTTCTGTTCATAATGAGCTTCAATGCTGCCACCTAGTGACTAGAGAATTGTTTAGGGTTGATAATGTTCTGTTCATTTGTTATGAAGCTTAGAGAGTGTTAACAAAGTGCGGCAAGTGTGAGAGGAGGAAAAGGTGTTTTTGAAGTTGCGAAGAAGCGAAGTTGAGAGCAATAAAGGCGTTTAGAACAAGATACTGTAATTGTGTTTTAGGTGTTTTTGGAGAAGCGAAGTTGAGAGCAGTGGAGGCATTTAGAACAAGATACTGTAATTGTGTTTCAATAAAAGTTCTTCAGAGCGCTGGGGCATCTGACTGAGTATTAATCTATTTTTAGAGCACACAATATTTGACAAACCTAAATGGAAATTATCGTTATCATATTTTCGGTGTCGGAGGAAAAGCCGGTAACACTTCTTACAGATATTACATAATTATGCTAATATCGGGCCGATAATATTGGTCAGCTGATATTATTGGACATCCCTACAGTTAACTTTAATTTCTTTTAGAATTTATATTATTGTTTTTGTTCTGTGATGTGCTCTTAACCTAAGACATTGTTTAAAGCGTGGTGTTTTATCTCTGTAGTGTCACTTATTGTGTCGTATCGCTCGCCTGTGTCTTCCAGATGATGGGCCGTTTCTTCAGTGGTCTCGCTCAGTCAGGCGCCTGGTGCTGCTTTGATGAATTCAACCGAATCGACATCGAAGTTCTGTCTGTGATCGCTCAGCAGCTCATCACCATACGGAACGCCAAAGCTGCCAAGGTACAGTATCACACAAAGATGGTGTAGAAGAAATGGACCAAGCAATGTGAGTCCCACAAATGTTTGGTTATTGTGGATACAACGCAAGTTCTACTTTCAATATTTTTCACGAAGAAGTCTTTCTGATCCATTTCCTATCACCTGTGTGAGGTTCCATCAGTTACACCTCGGTTACTACCCTAAACATTCTTCTTGTCAGTGACGATTTAAAGAAAGTCATTCATGCACATCGCACGTTCTTCAGCTCCCCAGGTTTCGCTTTGAGGGCCGTGAGATCAAACTGGTGCCGACATGCGCCGCCTTCATCACCATGAACCCAGGTTACGCTGGACGAACAGAGCTACCTGACAACCTGAAGGCCCTGTTCAGACCCATCGCCATGATGGTGCCCAACTATGCTCTCATTGCTGAGGTGACAGATTTCCTGCACGTGTACGACTGCCTGCTGTGTTTTCTCTGCATCTGACAGTTCCTTTCTTCCTGGCCCTTTGTCTGTGTAGGTGATCCTGTACTCTGAGGGATTTGAGTCCAGTAAGGTCCTCGCCAGGAAGATGACGCAGATGTACAAGCTGTGCTCGGAGCAGCTGTCCCAGCAGGACCATTACGACTTTGGCATGAGAGCAGTCAAGTCTGTCCTGGTGATGGCAGGGTCAGAGCATCACACTCACACACATACACACACATTGTGCATTTGACGTGAGATTTGTTAACACACCATTGCTTAAAAGGCTAGCAGTAGCTACATCAGAAAAACTCCTGGGTGTTATGCTGTCAAAATTCAAAAACATTTATTTACTGCATATTTTAATAATGTCAACAGGTTTCCATTTTGGTTGGCTCTTATGTAACACTCCCATTCATTCCCACCCAGAAACACATTGAAATAATACATTTGAAGTTTATTCCATTTCAAAATTGTTCATTGTAACCTGAGGGATCTTGTAATACCTGTCTTTAAACTATTTGACTTACCCGCTTATGTAACACTACCATTCATTCCCACCCAGAAACACATTGACTTGCAAAAGAAAAGGGAAAAAAAAAACAAAACACATGGACAGCATCCCTACAAATCACCCTCTTGACACCATACACCTCTAGTGGCCCAAAAAATACTGAAAATATAAATTGGACCCCTTTTTGTTTTGGTTTTTTATATTTTTTTCAAGGCCACGTCACAATTCTCTGCATCATATGTGTGGAATTCCTTTGCTTCGTCATAGCCAAACAAACCGAAGAGAAATTGGGAGCTCTGCAGCCACGGCGCAGTAATGTGCGTTAGTGAACAAATACATTTTAATAGCTGCCGTAGACCGTACTTAGTGTAAGTCATTCTGTGGCCTGTTTGTGATACGCCGAAGCTCGGGGAGCCGTTGTAATTGTCTGGTGAATCATTGGCTGTGTTGACTCAGTTATTACTCCTGTGAGTCTGCACATTCCTGCCCTAATGTCTCCTGTTTGTTAAGCACTATGTAATAAGCCAGTGGTCTCAGCTTGCTGCAGTATTGAACCAAGGGCTCATGTTGCCTGCTTATTATCTTCATTACATCTAAATTTGTAATATATTTGTCTTTACCACTAATTACACTGTCCATTATATCATTATTTTCCCATACTGTAGCCATTTATTTAATGAGATGCACCAGCTTCTGGCAGTGTTGTCGCCTCATATGTCGGGTTTATTTTCCTTTTAAATTAAATTACATTTCTAATTCATGCTTTTTTTTTTCATTTTAATTAGCATGAATGCCATACCAGAGTACAAGTGTATTAAAACTAATGATGTAAGAAGTAAACACACACCACATGTAATTTGGTGTGTTTACAGAAAAAAGTGTAACACTTTATGTATAAAGAAAAATGTTAATAATAATAATAATAATATGGAAGATTAATCAAAAATGACAATAATGACAACATGAGAAAATGTTAATTCAATAAAATATTGATTTATATATATATATTATATACTGATATACTGCTTATTTAGACAGGAAGATTAATCGAAAATGACAATAATGTGATATACTGATATACTGCTTATTTAGACAGTAAGTGTGTAAATTACTGTTAGTAGAAGTATTATGATGTAACATTAATTTATCAATATGTTAATCAATATGTTTTCTAGATCTCTGAAGAGGAACAACCCCCACCTGAGTGAAGATGTGGTTTTAATCAGAGCGCTGAGAGACTCCAACCTCCCCAAGTTCCTCACTGACGATGCTGTGCTGTTCGGGTTAGACTGGGAGACATTTTTTTTATATTACTTTTACTGTTGTGCACATACTAAGATAAAGAGTTGTTAACATCCAAAGTGCTGTTTTTTTCAGTGGCATCCTCTCAGATCTCTTTCCTGGTGTGTACATCCCTGAGCACGACTACGGTGTCCTGCACTCCACCATCTTGGAGACACTGGTTAAACGTAACCTGCAGCCTCTGGACAGCATGATCAAAAAGGTGCAATAGTTGATTTAAAAACGTGAAAAAAAAATTGTTTGTTTGTTGTTTTAAAAACGTGAAAAAAATTGTATGTTTTGCAGTATTGTACAATACCGTTAACAGCTGCAATATTTATTTATTTCACTTTATTTTACTTTGTTATACTTTATTTTTTAATCACATCAATTTAGAGAATTTCTATTCTCTTCTCTACTATTATAAGAAACTCTTTTCTATTTCATAATATTTTATTACTGTCTATTCTATTCTTCTTTACATTATTCAATATCACTCCATTCAGTTCTATAAGATTATATTCTATAACTGTGATTTTTGTTTTTGTTCTAATATTACATTTCCCAATTAGAATCTTCTTTGAAACATCATTTTTGTGTCTGTTCAATTGAACAGGTGATCCAGCTGTATGAGACCATGTTAGTGCGTCACGGTGTGATGTTGGTCGGGCCTACAGGTGGCGGCAAGACAACAGTGTACACCATTCTGGCAGACACGCTGGAGACTCTCCATCAATCAGCGCACAGTGCCAATAACTCTTTCTACCAGCCAGTTAGGACCTACGTCCTCAACCCTAAATCTGTGACAATGGGAGAGCTGTATGGAGAGGTGCCGTGAATATGAGACCACCGACACTCCACACTTTTCTCCGCAGACATATTCAGTTTTATTGTCTTCTCAGGTCAACACTTTAACTCTGGAATGGCGTGACGGACTGATGGCTCTGAGTGTCCGTGACGCGGTCAGTGACACCACTGACGACCACAAGTGGGTGGTCAGCGACGGGCCAGTGGACGCCCTGTGGATTGAGAACATGAACACAGTACTGGACGACAATAAGATGCTCTGTTTGGCGAACAGCGAGAGAATCAAACTGACTCCGTCCATACATATGATGTTTGAGGTCAGACACTGTTTAGTGTAATCACATTAATGATACAGTGGTATGGCAAGGTTTTGCAATTACTCTGTTGGTATGTCTGTCTGTGGAATTGCAGTACCTTGTTGCGCCACGTGGGGCTAGGTTTACCATTTGTCATTGCTTTGTTGTTGTCAATAAGTAGATTATTCGGTGGTTAAAGTATACATACGTTTACATAAGTAAACATTAGCAAACGTTAGCGCAATTAATGCACATACTAGCAATGTTTTGATGACAGGAAGTTTTACTGTCAGTGTGAATAGATTCACCATTGAAGTGAGTCAATCAATGAGTAGAAAACATCCTGTCAATAGCCCAACATGCTACAGTATTTTAGCCATAAACAGACATTTGCATACAGCAAAAATCAACTCCCTTTTTTATAAAGTATTTGAGGTATTTTAGACTAGCATAGAACAAAATGTCGAATTAATCTTGGAATAATTTACTATTAATTAAATAATTAATTGTTTTCACCATTTAACACCTTTTTACTTTATTTACTACCTAAACAAAAAAATCTTGAGTAAATAATTAATATCGAGTTGTTTGGCTTTTAGGTGCAGGACTTGGCCGTCGCTTCTCCAGCCACGGTCAGTCGCTGTGGAATGGTTTATATTGATCCAGACGAGCTGAAGTGGAAACCCTATGTCCAGACATGGATCAGTGGTCTAGGAGAAAAGGTGAGACTGGTTCTACTGATTTATTTTACTTATACAGATTTTTATTTTCCCTATTACCACAGAGTCCTTGAGTTGTCTTTACTTTGTTATAGCACTGCCGCAAGTGGCTGCTCATAGGTCTGATATAAGAAATGGATCCTTAGCCATCGGTGAACTAGACTGGAGGCAGTCAAATGGTTTCTGGAGTCATGAGGATTAAAGCAATATCAATGGGGAAACACCGGCGCACTTTAGTTAATGTATAATGACATGAAACGTTGAACTGAGTCGTTGCTGATCGTAGGTTACACAAGGTTTCCTTCAACTGAAATTCTCCCTTTTCTTTGTATTGTCCTTCTTTGTTGGATTATAAATTATAAAAATCTGACATATCTGTAGAAGTAGACATGAAACTACTCATTGACACCATAATGTTTGATGAAAATGTGTTTAGAATACACATTTTTATTAAACTTTCATATCTTACTGTGGCCACAAAATATCGTCCCGTGGGCTGCTAATGGTCCACGGGCCTCAACATTGAGACGTGGTGTGTACAGTAAACCTTGCTTTCACCAAAGAGAATTTATTATTCTATATACATGTTAAGTTACCTTTAATACAAATGTTTATTTTTACAGTGCGACCGTGGTTCTCTTGCACAGAACAGCTTTTGTTTTTCACCTCATACTTTTCTCTTCCTCCGACACATCGATGACTCTCGCTGACTTTCGGTGCAGTGCCATATAAATGCTAATGTCCCTTGTCTGACATAAGAGGAACTGGTGCATCTGCATAAACTTTAATGGCGCCACATCACAGCTAACTTTACAGCTTCTAAAATTAGCCGTGAGTCTTTGTGGGGTCAGTGATAGTGAGTCATCTCCAAAAACTTTGTCTCGATTTCTAATGGACTGAAACTGTTCCGTTTGTGTCAGCGACGCATCAGGAAAATGCTGCGTCTTACTGGAGACGTCTAATAGTTCTTATTTCAGTGTTTATTTAAGTATTTGTAGTAGAAGTAGGAGGATTTTCAAGTTTTCAGTTGTTGTATTTGACCTCATTTGGAATAGCACTGATTAAATTAATTTGCTTTAATTACAGTTAGGTGATTAGTGTTTGTAATCAATTGTGTATTGATCCCCACTCAGGAAGACTAACTCCAGTGGTGTACTTTAATTCTTACACTATTTAAAACATGCTCTCATTTCAAGTTAACCTAATTCAGCAATGTCTGTACCTGTTGTAGGTAATTAGCTGATTTTGTGAAAAAAAATCACAAAAGTTTAAAAAAATCATCTTTTGCTTCAGTTTCCAGTCCCAGTGCGCACATACCTGCTGGAACTCTTTGAGCAGTACGTGGAGAAGGGTCTCCAGTTTGTGCTGAAGCACTGCACCCAGGTGATTCACCAGGTGGACATCAGTAAAGTGGCCACTCTGTGTTTCCTGGTGGAGGCCCTGCTGCTGGGAGAAGGAGGACCAGACCTCACTATGGTATAAAAAACACAAAAAGTTAAAAAAAAAAAAAAGACAAAGGGTTGTTATTCTCTGACACAGAGTACCATCACTGATACTTCTTAAGGTTAAATTTCAATAAATATGCAATGAATTGGAAGGCAGTGTTATGTAAGGACACAGCTGTGCTGCTAATAGGATGATTTGCAGTTTACAGCTGTGAGCTCCACCCACACCATTGGACACCAAGCAGGAGAATATTTACAGCTGCTTTTATTTTATTTTCATTAATGACGGGGTTTTTTGCAGTCCAAACGGAAACAAATATTACTGTTTTAAACAAAGAGTTTTTAAACTGATGCTGTTGCCATGTTAGCTAATGTCAACCGAGATACAGATAAAATAATTATGTAAATGTATATTAAAAATAAAATGAATTAAATTCACATCGAGATACAGATAAAATAAATATGTATAATATTAAAAATAAAATGAATTAAATTCAACTTTCTCTTTAGTGAACACAGCCAGTTGAACAGAAAGTGAGCAGAGCTTTTACTCCAACAGAACAGTACACACATATTTGAATGAAGTAACTCTGTTACTAATATTTGTGCAGCTACCCCAGGATTTTAACCCGTCTCAATTGTGTTTTGTCGTCATCAGGATTTCAGCGTCCTGAACAGTGTCTTGTGTCAGACCTTCGTATTTTGTTACCTCTGGGCAGTGGCTGGAAACCTGACCAGTTCTCACTGGGACACTTTTGACACCTTTGTGAGACAGCAGTTTGAAGACAACGCCCATGTTAAGGTATTGACATGAGCACACATTACAACTGTTACGAACTGTACAGGAGTGATAATCAACTGACGGCCCGTGGGCTGAATCCAGCCCATCATACTCTACAGTCTGGTATGCGGTTGCGTTCCAAAAAAACATTAAATAGTAATAGAAACAAAACTGTGATTTTTATTTCATGTTATTTGAGTGTCCGGCTTTCAAGGTGTCTGTCCAACAAATAGTTTTGTTTACTAAATCAAATCCAAAATGTCTTTTACATCTGATAAGTGGGTGAAACATTTGTCATAGAAATCCATTGTATATTAATAGGGAATGAAATTATGGGTCTTTATTTAACAGAACAAATCTGACTGTAAGTCTTCCTCATGTTTTTGGCCCGGATTGTTAAATAACTCTTTGATACCTATACCTTAGAGTCACTTTGTCATGGAAATTAGGTCACCTGATCGATGTGTTCAAGTATTTGGAGTTTGAAGTATCTGGCCCAATACTGATACCCTTAATGGTATTGGTGCATCCTTGGTTCTAGAGTTAGTGAAGTCATTTAAGATTTATAGAAGACGATAAAATAGAAATTCAAGCTCAGGATTGATGTGATGAAGCTTGACAGGAAATTAGTTCATAGTCTGAGGGTTTTCTCCTGTAGCAGAAGACAGTGCAGCGTCAACAGATGTAAAAGTCACAGCACTGTCGGTGGGATGAGGATCATTGGCATCATCACTACAATGCTGTACCTCCGCATCTGTTTGATCGCATGATCTTTAGGACATAATGGTGTTGTTTGTGACATCAGCAATCTGTGTTTGCGCGCACTTCCTTGCTGTGCAGCTCAGCTTTTGTTTTGTACATGTCTCCTCAGTCCCTGGTTTCCGTCTTTGTTAATCCACATCATTGCTGTCAATTCCTCACATCTTTGATTCTTGTACATAACCATGTGATTACTGCAGTTTCCGAAAAATGCAACCCTCTGGAACTTCTACATGAACTTCCGACACTGGCCGCCACAGCTGGAGCCCTGGGAGAAGATCATCCCCCCGTTTACCTACAACACAGAGCAGCCGTTTTTCGAAATGCTGGTTCCCACGGCGGACACTGTCCGCTACGGATACCTGATGGAGAAACTGCTGTCTGTGCAGCGTTCTGTACTCTTCACTGGAGGCACCGGTGTGGGAAAGGTGAGTGTTAGATAAATGTTAGCAATTTACTCAGAGAATCAAGCTAAAGGGCAATTTTGGTGAAATACTT
This sequence comes from Cynoglossus semilaevis, assembly GCF_000523025.1. Lineage (NCBI taxonomy): Eukaryota > Metazoa > Chordata > Actinopteri > Pleuronectiformes > Cynoglossidae > Cynoglossus > Cynoglossus semilaevis. The sequence goes on from NC_024315.1 coordinate 12,391,237, forward strand.
GCCCACTAATGTCTTTCAACTGTGCTTAATGTAGATATTAGTCACTCCGAGGAAAGTAGGTTTGTATTTAAGCCATAAATGATGAACAGGAGGCACAGAGCTGGAACAAATCTCAATGGACATTATGTAAAAAAGGAAAAGAATGAAGATAGTAGAAATCTCACTCAATAAATAAATTAGAATCTCAGGGAATTTCAAAGGTGCAAGTAATTGCTCTTTGGGGATCTGAGGAATCCCTGAAACCCCGGGTTAATTAACATCGTCTTACGTGCCCATGCCATTTACTTAATCCTGGAACGGCTGCTGTTTGACTTAAACACATGCAGCTCTATGGTGAATTTCTTTCATGCCCTGATGCACATACAGTAGAAATTTAAAACAGTACAAATCTGTAAAATAAAAAATAACGGAATCACTTTAGGTTGAGTGTTTTAAAACTTTTAATTTTTAATTTTCTTTGCAGTCTGTGGTGGCTCGGGATCTACTTAACAGCATCCAGGAGAAGGCTGGTTACCTTCCCGTCTACATCAGCTTCTCTGCTCAGTCCTCCTCTGCCTGCACACAGGAGATCATCGAGTCCAAACTGGAGAAAAAAAGGAAAAATTTACTGGGTAGGAAATCTGGGAAATTTCTTTAAAGGATAGCAGAAAAATACCCTGAACTTTTCAGGTTGTTTAACCTTAATCCCACAACCTTGGGTCACCTTGATTTGATTATTTAAACTACGCATTAAACTTTTAGCCTTTAATGTCAGAACTCATTCCAACACATTAGTGCAACAAAATTTGGAGACAAAATACTTATGTGTGTATAAATGTGGAACTACAAGAATTACAAGAAAAAATATTCTGGCTTAATAAGTGTGTATAAAAGTGGAACTACAAGAAAAAATATTCTGGCTTAATAAAGGGTTAATAAATTATTTAAGAGAGATTTAAGATGCTGATTACACCAAGTAAATGTATAGGTGTATTTCATGTTTCTGACGGTAGAGCATATGGTGTGTTCAAAGAATATCATACCCTTGAGTTAGCGTCCTGCAACTGATGCTGAGATATTAATGATTTATTTAGTTACTATTGGCCTGTTTATTATTCTCAGTCTTAACTTAATGATGTCTGACTGTTAGAGCCATCTGCGGATACTGTATGTTGCGCAGCTAGGACTCTAATTTACATGCTAGCTTGCCTCCTTTAGTGCGCATATTTTTAATGCATTCACTTTTTTGACACTCACATCAGAGGCTGCGGATCGTTTATATTGCTATTGCATAGCGGTGTAATAATTTGCATGCTGTAATAAGGCGGGCTCTTCCTGAAATGATGGTCTAATGTATTCATATAATGTGACAGGAAATGAGAAAGAAGATGCATTACTGTACACGTCCTTGAAGAAGCCCTTCCTCTTTTTCCCGTTCTTAGTTTCTCTGCAGCTTTCGGTCCAGATTACACACATCAGCTGACTCCAGTGTTGATACATCCTTTAGTTTTACATATTCCCTCACCCCTGTCCTGTAGGTGCCCCCACCAACAAGAAGGTTGTGGTCTTTGTGGATGATCTAAACATGCCAAAGCTGGACACTTATGGATCTCAGCCGCCGATAGAACTGCTTCGTCAATTCCAAGACTTTTCTGGCTTCTACGACAGAAGCAAGTTCTTCTGGAAGGAGATCCAGGTACATGACCCAGATTACCATTTAGGATGAGATATAGTAATTAATAATAATAATAATAATTTAGCCCCTTTTTTTGTCCCACAATGGAGAAATTTACAGTGTGAGTCTTTGCAATTGACACATACTGCCACAGGAGACACCATTAAGTACTAACCATTCCCTACCACAAAACTTCTGTAGTGTTAATACCTCTATTATAGTTTCCTTTTTCCATTTATCATTAGAGACTGTATAGCTGTAACTACTCCAACTAATAATGTTTGACATACAAAAAGAAACCTCATAAACAAAAACTGTGGATGTTTTTCATAATCTTAACATCTCAGTTTCAAACATTTTGAATTTTCTTGGATGTCAGATTTGGACAAATGTATCTGGGAAACACTGGAAATGCTACATTGGCTTTAGAGGAAAAAAATGCATTAAAATCTTTGAAAAATTAGCTTTGGTTTATAGCATCAATAAATGTTTTCTTGAAGATGTAATTATTTCACATTATTGTGACAATTTTTGTCCCAATTTCCTGGAGCCAGACCTTTATCTGATGGTGCAGGTGCCATTCACATATGGTCATAGAAACACATTGTTCTCTTTTTCCCCACCTGTTGTACTCCATGAAGACGTGATGGGTCACTGCCTTCAAGCCCAGCAATTTTCTATTTCTGAAAACGGACTATTGGCTGAAGAGAAACTATCTGCCCTACTTTAAAGCTTGGGCAGCAATTCACTTCAATGTTTTTCTACAACTGGTTTCCCTTCAAATCTCTTTCTTCTTTTCATGTAGGACATGACGATCACAGCGGCATGTGCTCCTCCAGGAGGAGGACGCAACCCTGTGACTCCCAGATTTATCCGCCACTTCAGCATGCTGTGCCTGCCCACTCCCTCAGAGCACAGCCTCAAGCAGATCTTCAAAGTAAAGACACACGTTCACCTAAAAACTCAGTAAAAACCTGCAACGGAAATCCATTTCCTTCAAGGCTGAGCATTATCGTTCTCATGCTCCAGCTCTCACTCTGTCGTATTTCTCAGTTTCATGCCACACTTCAAGTTTTTTTTTTAATCTCACATTTCTCCACTTAATGTCCTGTCTCCTTTTTCACCTCCTTTTTTTCCCCTTATCCACCGGCTTGCAGGCGATTCTGAACGGTTTCCTGGCTGATTTTTACCAAGCAGTGAAAGACTGTACTGCACAGATTGTAGATGCTGCCGTGGAGATTTACAACCGTTTAAGTGTCGACCTGCTTCCCACTCCAGCTAAATCCCACTATGTCTTCAATCTCAGAGACCTGTCCAAGTGTGTGCAAGGTGAGATCTGAGCACAAACGGTGTATACAGAGCGGCTCTCTGTAATAGTCCTCTCAGTCCTCTGTTTGTTCAGTTGCAAAAAAAAAGGGCCACATCGCCCCCGTCCTTACTTGAAATGCAGAAACATACAGAATATTAGATGCAGCCGTGCTTTGTCTCATTTAGCCACATTAGCAGCCTTTATAAGTTCCGCTTCAGCCTTAAATTTGGTTCCTCGTATTATTTTTCCTGACACTCCCCGGCTCGTGAATCGCTGCCAGGCATCATCAGAGTACGGAGACGAACTGCAAAAAACAGACATTGTTTTTCTTCAACATAAAACTAGCCCCAGGCAGAATATACAATACATAGAAAAACAAACCTATGTTGAATAGGAACCAACCAGCAGACCACTTCTCTTTTTCCTGATATATTTAATATTATTATTTCTTAATATTATCACATTTAGATTTAACTGCATTAATCTCCAATATCTTTATACTGCCTGAAGAAGAAATTATATATATATATAATAAATTATAATTAATTTTATTAATTATATAAAACACCAATATGACTTATTTTTTCTTATACATAGTCCCAAAATGTATGGCTTGTTATTTCTATTCATTTTCAGTTTGGTTTCTCATCGTAACATTGTAAGACATATCTGTAAAATAAATAGTTCTACCTGTTATTTTATTACTCAGGTTACATATATAGGTTTTAATTGTTTTACACACTTGATTTCAGAGGTATTTACAATTGTTATTTTCTTTAAATTATCAGAGGCATTATTAAGTTTAGTTAACAGTACAATAATTAATGCCTTTATTTTGACACAATTCATATGTTTTGTAATTATTGACAGATTTGTATAAAACAAAATTATGCTGGTAATGTTGTTGTTGTTCATTTATTGAACGAGTTTGGAACTGTTTTGAAATGTGAAAAAGAATTGTTTGTCTCTGAAATTACTAATTTTTCTCCTCCTCAACGATGTTCCTGTAGTTAAAACATAAGTTGATGGTAAATATTGATCACAAATGTAAATAACCCTAACCGCTTCTCTGGTTTTGCAGGTATACTACAGTCTAAGCCCAGTCAGGTACGAGACAAGAATCAGATTTTCCGTCTGTTCTGCCACGAGTGTCAGCGCGTGTTCCACGATCGACTCATTAACAACCAAGATAAGACTTATTTCAACACTGTCCTCTGTGAAATGGCCGGTAATTACCCTCACGGACCACACCACTGCAGTTTTATCAACTAACTCTGGTTACAATTTAACTTTATTCCTGTCTTTTAGAAAAACACTTTAGCATTGATCTGGAGCCCTCGTACTTTGTGGACCAGCCAATCATATTTGGGGACTTCATTAAGGTTAGTTCTGACTATTAGAAGTTCAGAAAGTATTAGATTTTTCCGATGTTGGACTTTTGTCATTGCTTGCTGCAGATGGGCACAGAGAAGGACGACCGTGTCTATGAAGATTTGACAGATGTGAATAAGATCCAGTCTGTCCTGGAGGACTACCTCAGTGACTACAACGCCGCCTTTTCCAAGGAGACAAAGCTGGTTTTCTTCCAGGATGCCATCGAGCACGTCGCCAGGTAAAAACTTATCGATCGTGACGTACAGTCGTCCATCCTCAGGCCTTACGCTTGACTATGGCTCGGCCTTTCATCCTTTAGAATCGCCCGTATCATTCGCCAGGAGAGGGGCAACGCCTTGCTGGTGGGAGTAGGAGGTACAGGGAAGAAGTCGCTCACTCGGTTAGCAGCCCACATGTGTGGATACCGCTGCTTCGAGATCGAGCTGAGTCGGGGCTACAGCTACGACAGTTTCCATGAGGACTTAAGGCAGTTGTATAAAATGGCAGGCGTGGAAGGGAAGGACATGGTGTTTCTCTTCACAGACACCCAGGTACTAGGAAAAAGCTAAACGTTAAACATTAGATTTTTCCTTCTCCCTGTATGACTATGATCAGCAACGTACTCTGGTCTGTGGCAGATTGTGGTGGAGGAATTCTTGGAGGACATCAACAA
>NC_024315.1:12396283-12402114 GCF_000523025.1 Cynoglossus semilaevis
AGGATGAGTTGGAGCAGGTTCTGGCTGCCACTCGACCCAAGGCTAAAGAAGCTGGAATCAGTGAAGAGAACAGGGATGAGGTAGAAACAAAACCTGGGAAAATAAAAAAAAATGTGTTCATTGATTCATTTCATTTGCCTCTGAACCAAGGTCATTTTACTAAGTCACCAAAAACCAATCAAAACGTCTCGTCTGCGTATGTGTGCATGTGAGATTAAACCCATGTCCTTAGGTATCGCGTGTGTGCCTTTCATGTTTCAGCTGTTTAATAAAAAAACTCATCAATATTAAAAGCTGCCTTAGTGACTAGTAGGAATAAAAAAACAAATGAAAGGATATTTATGACATAATATTCCAGGAGCCCACATACAAACACTGTGTTTACTACAACAGGCTGGTATGGCTATTTATGTCAAGGCTTTAAACCAATGCCCTCAGGCAACATTTTAGAAAACACAAGCCTTTAATGTTATCTTGTGGCTGTGACCAAACCTCATAAATATGAAATGTGTGTGTGTTTGTGTGTCTCTTCATATGTGTGTGTTCCCAGGTGTTCCAGTACTTTATCTCTCGTGTCAGGGAGAAGCTTCACGTTGTGCTGTGCATGAGTCCCGTGGGCGATGCCTTCAGGGCCCGCTGCCGTATGTTTCCTTCACTGGTCAACTGTTGCTCCATTGACTGGTTCGTGCAGGTATGGCAGGATAGGACAAACCTTCATTAATAGCAAATAAACAGATGAATTGCATTTGTATTGCTGTATTGCAATGCTTCCATAATACAATAGCATGTAGAGTCACAAACACATTACATTCTAATGGACTTATGAAGGCAAGTCAAAAAAGAAATCTTCGCTACATATCCTCCACTGAGGTTTAAGATGTGTTCTTTACCTCAATTAATTGTATTAATATGTTATTTTTTTAGTTTTAGGTAATAATAATAAGAATTGTGCTTAAGCTAGATCTAAAACTGTTCCAAAATCATCAAGGCTGTTTACCTGTGGTTTGATAAAGACTATAGCCAATAAGAAACATAAATAAACACCTTCATTCATATACTTTACATTTATTTCTTAAATGTAAAAATAAAAAATGGATTTATATCCAGTTGTGCTACAAAGTACCCCAACAAATCTAATTCAAAGTTAGTTCAATTATTATTTATTTTAGCCCGAGAATATCAAGGTAAATAAGACAAAAATGTAATGTACAACAAATGTATATCACAAAATTACATTATAGAAAAGTTAAGCTTAATGTTCAAGCTTAAAAAGATTCAAAGTCGAGGATTTTTTTTGCAGTACTGCGTAATTCAAAACCGGCAGAATACAGAATAAGTTCAATAAATAAATATATTAAAACAAACACTTGATAGACGTGTGGCTGTTCATTCCCCTTTCACTGAATCCTACTCCTCCTCTGTTTTTTCAGTGGCCCCGCGAGGCCCTGCTCTCTGTCTCCAAGGCTTTCTTCCAAAACGTGGACTTTGGCAGCGAGGAGCTGAAGCGGAGCTTCTCCACCATGTGTGTGGAGATCCACGTCAGCGTCACCGACATGGCTGAGCGCTTCTACTTGGAGCTGAGACGCAGATACTACACCACACCTACGTCCTACCTGGAACTCATCAATCTGTACCTGGGCATGTTGGAGGAGAAGAGACAGCAGCTGATACTCGTAGGTGTCATCAATGACGTCAATCTTTGTGTCACATTATTCATATTTTTACGAAGATTTTTACACATTCTTCCTGCCGGTTGTTGATACATAGGCCAGGGACCGCATTAAGAATGGTTTGGGCAAACTGCTGGAGACTAACGAGCTGGTGGACAAAATGAAAGTGGATCTGTCTGCTCTGGAGCCGGTCCTCAAACAGAAGTCCACTGATGTAGACGCACTGATGAAGAAGCTGGCCGTGGACCAGGAGCGGGCTGACGAGGTCTGTGTGTCTTCAGAAGGACTTACATTTCTTATTTCTAATCATTATATGTAGGCATATTCGATAATATCAAACTGATATTAGCATAATTATGTAATTTGTTTAAGAATCATTATCGGTTTTTCCTCAGATAATTAAAACCTGATAACTCAATGCCTGTATTTCGCCAAATGACATGTGCCGTAAAGATTGTGCAATGCCCCTGCCTCCAATCAGATGTATTTCGCCAAATGACGTGTGCCGTAAAGATAGTGCAATGCCCCTGCCTCCAATCAGATGCCTCAGTGCGCTGAAGAACTTTTATTGAAACGCAACTGCAGTAACTCGTTCCAAACTTGCCCATTGCTCTCAACCAAGCCTCTCCAAAAACACCTTTCCACACTCTCCGCACTCTTCCTCGTACACCCACACATTCTCATTTCTCCTACCATGCCCCAATGCATGTGGGTAATGCAAGGAAAAGGTAGAAGTATAATGATTACATAAATACATTATATAATTTGGAAAGGTTTGGCGGGCCGGATTTAAAAGTTAAGCGGGCCACATCCAGCCCCCGGGCCTTAATTTGCCCATGTCTGGTTTAACCCATCAACTTCGTGTACAAGCAGCACTTAACTACCCGTTATATCTATATCGGTTGATATTTGAATCGGGAAATTAAGTGTTTGGACAATATCGGATATCACTACTTATATGTTATGATTATTTGATATTTGCCACAGGTGCGAAAGGTTGTAAAAGAAGATGAAGCTCTGGCCAAGGTCAAAGCTGAGGACACCCAGGCTATAGCTGACGATGCGCAGAGAGACCTGGATGAAGCTCTGCCTGCCTTGGAAAGTGCCAACCAGGCTCTCAGTTCCCTGGACAAAGCTGACATCTCTGAGATCAAGGTCTTCACCAAACCTCCAGACCTGGTCATGACAGTCATGGAGGCCGTCTGCATTCTTCTCTCCTGCAAGTCCGTACCAGCAGAAAACAGAAATATAGAGATTATACCTGTTACCAGTGGAACTCTTTTTACTAAAAATTTAAAATTATTTGAATTATTTGAATTTTGTTATGCTTTTTAGAATTAATTTTTTTTTACCTGACCTAAAAATCATCATAATTATTTGCTAATCTATAGTAGAATATTTTGGCCACATTGAGAAAATTAAATAAACTGAAAGCCCCAAATTTCTCCTAATTTTATTCTGGATATTTGTTTTTTTTCTCCCTAGTTGTTTCAGTTATTCTATACATAATATGATTTCCATCATTTTAGTCTTTATATCCAATGACCTGCACATCTCTTCCCTACTCTGTCTGTCTCTCCACATGTCCATATTAAGTGTCCTTTTCCTTACTTTTTTGTCTTATTATTATTATTAATTTATGTTCTTAACCTTTTCATTTCAGACCAGACTGGCCCAGTGCCAAGCAACTGCTGGGAGACGCCAATTTCCTGCGGCGTCTAACAGACTATGACAAGGATAATATCAAGCCACAGATTCTGCTGAAGCTGCAAAAATACATCAACAACCCGGATTTCATACCTGAGAAGGTTTGTTTAGAAAAGTCACGGTCCTGTAGGCTGCAGCGAGCATCAACAAGCGGTATTAAAAAAAACCCTGAGGATGACACAGCAATTTTTCAAAATGTAGCTTTGAATAATGAAAGGTTCTGTTGCCTGTGTGCATCTGAGAGTGCATTTCCTCACTGCTGTGCATCCGTCAGGTGGAGAAAGTTTCCAGGGCCTGCAGATCAATGTGCATGTGGGTCAGAGCCATGGACATTTATGCAAGAGTTCTGAAAGAAGTCTGCCCCAAGAGAGAAAAACTGGCCATGGCGCAGGTCGGTACCAGGGAAATTCACCAAGCAAATACTTAAAACAGAATTTACTGCTGCCAGACATTCATTAGAATTTCAATTTCTTTTTATTTTTAATGCCCTCCTTCACCTTCCGTTGCGTCCTTTCATTTCTCTCACTCTCTCAAACCGGGGCAGAGAGAACTGGATATGACCATGGAGACCCTAAGAGAAAAACAGGAAAAGCTTCAGGAGGTGGAGAACCAGATCAAGGTTCTGCAGGAGCAGTTTGACAGTAGCGAACAAGAGAAGGAGACTGTAGGTGAGGGTTCTCCAGATGTCACCACACACTCCATGTATTTACCTCACATTTACATACTGTACTTTTCACAACACTGTATTGTAAACCATTGAAAGTCAGCAGCATGTTCTCTCTATACAGCACACGTGTCAAACTCAGGCCCGGGGGCCAAATCTTGCCCACAGTGTAATTATATTTGGCCCGCAAGGTCATATCAAATGTTGGCCCGCCAGTTTATAGCCCCTATATCCTACTGGCAGGATTTGTAGTATTAGCGGTGTATGCGCTATGTTATAACGCATACATTTTGTTGCTGTGAAAAAAATATTTACATTGAAAGGAACTTGAAAGACTAGAGTTAAAGAGACATAATAAGAAACAAACACAACAGATGTGTGTTTTACTTCAAACTTAATTTTGGTTGTTTCCATATAAAAAAAATCTACATAACATATCTGGAAAGAAGGGAAAATTTCAAACTTAATTTTTGTTGTTTCCATATAAAAAAAAGTCTACATTACATATCGGGAAAGAAGGGAAAACATGCACGAATAAATACCATAACCACTAACGTTATCCAATTGCTGTCAATTTTTCTGTAAAATTGAGATTAACACACCTGCAATACAGAATAAATACCATAACCACTAACGTTATTCTTTTGTCCGGTTGTCTCTGCCTCAAAGTGACCACCATGTCTCTGACCAAGGCTCGGTTAGTGAGGGCAGGGAAGTTGACGTCTGCTCTGGGGGATGAGCAGATACGCTGGGAAGAAAGTGTTGCCCTTTACGAACAAGAGATCGTCAACGTAGTAGGAAACGTATTCATCGCAGCAGCGTGCGTCGCCTATTATGGAGCGTTTACCTCTCAGTACAGACAACTGGTGAGTAATGTCAGATGTAGTTTTATACCTGTTTGTGTGGTATCACATTTGAGAGGACAGGTAAGCCTGACATACAATACATCCAAACACACACACACATATATATATATACTGTATAGATATACATAATATATATTTATATCCACCAGTGTGTCTACGTGTGTGTTTGTCTTCCTTCAGCTAATTGAGCAGTGGATTAAACAGTGCCAGGAGCTAAGTATTCCCATCAGCTCCAGCTTTAGTCTGATCAACATTCTGGGCGACCCATTTGTCATCCGTCAGTGGAACACAGAAGGTCTGCCTCGTGACACTGTCTCCACAGAGAACGGGATCCTGGTCACGGAGGGCCGGCGCTGGCCTCTGATGATTGACCCACAAGATCAGGTGGAGTACTTTCACTATACTTGATTTTGAATATTGTTCTGTGGCTGTCCTGAATATATACAATATGACCTTTTTTATGCATGACCTATTGTAATAATAATTGTGTCCTCCAAACCTAAAACTAAACTGAAGTATTAAGTACGGTAAGTATTTTTTAACTGTGTCCCACTGCGGACCGTTTCCTGGGGTTGGCTACCCCTGATTTTGAGAGACAATCTTTCTCATCTTTAGGTAAATCTTATGTCCTTTACACTCAGGCTAACCGATGGATCCGCTCTAAGGAGGCAAAACATGGTCTAAAGGTGATCAAGTTGACCGACCCTGGGTTTCTTCGCACTCTAGAGAATGCGATACGTATGGGCATGCCTGTGCTGCTAGAGGAGGTAAAAAAAAACAACAGTCATGCCGGGGTTAAACATTTCATAAATGCCATAAATCAAAAATATAAATTCACCTAAATATAGTGTATATATTTCTTACACTGTACCATTATTGTGTGTGTCAAAAGCTAAAGGAGACCCTTGATCCAGCGCTGGAGCC
>NC_024315.1:12402156-12411261 GCF_000523025.1 Cynoglossus semilaevis
CGTCTCGGAGACTCAGACATCGACTATGACAAAAACTTCAGGTTCTACATGACCACCAAGATGGCAAACCCACACTACCTCCCAGAGGTGAGAATGCAGTTTATTATACTTCAAAATTACAGTTTGTTGACACAATGTTTCTATTAAACATGTGGAAAGGGAAGCTGCTTCTGTGTTATATTCATTGTTTATTTCATTGTTATTTAAATGGAGAGTATTTCATTGTAGTTTGTGTCATAACTATGGGTATTAAGAGAATCATCACAATGTAGCCATAGATTAATCATAAATAACGAATTTTATTGCAACTAATCGTGATTGTCTTTAACTGAGTCAAATTAACATTTTAAATAATGACTAAAAACAGTTTTGTCTGTGTATTTTGGGCACAGAAAGACAAATACCAGCAGGTATATGTACGTGTTTCACACGTGACTAATCCAAATGATTAAATTATTTACATGGAAAAATGTCAAAAAAGTTAAAAACATATCTTAGGCCTTTAGATGGTATTTAAAGCATTAGATACTTAAGTGAAACAAAAACATTTTTCCACAGTGTGTGCAAATAACAACATGCATAAACTATATATTAATCACATATGTTGAGGAAACCTACTGTCTCCCATGGGTTGTAGAAATGTATTTTTACATATTTTGATATAATTTCAGGTGTGTATCAAAGTTACAATCATCAATTTCACTGTGACTAAATCTGGTCTGGAAGATCAACTGCTGAGGTGAGAGGCCACATACGGAAAGTGAACAATCGCTCCTCCTCACACAATAAAAAAAAAAATCAAAGAAATAATAACTTAACACAATACAAAAAAAAAATCAAAGAAATAATAACTTTGCCTTTTCTTAGTGCTCTCTTTACCAAACTTCTTGTTTTCCTCTACTCTGCCAACAACCTCAGTGACGTTGTTCGTCTGGAGAGTCCACATCTTGAGGAACAGAGGAATGAGTTGATCGTGCGCATTAATGCTGACCGCAATCAACTGAAAGACATTGAGGAGCGAATCCTTAAACTATTGTTCACTTCTGAAGGAAACATTCTAGACAATGAAGAGCTGGTTCAGACTCTTCAAGAATCCAAGGTAAAAGGCAGAGGCTCGTCTTTCCCTTTCACTCCCGTAGTCATGGTTTGTTTTGTGTTTTTCTCCTTCACTTTTTCATTTCTGTTTTCTCCACACCTCAGGTGACGTCTGAGGCCATAAAGCAGCGTCTGGAGGAGGCTGAGGCGACAGAGCTGATGATCAACTCTGCCAGGGAACGATACAGACCTGTGGCCACCAGAGGCTCCGTACTCTACTTTGTCATTGCCAGTCTGTCTGAAATCGACCCCATGTACCAGTTTTCCCTCAAGTACTTCAAACAGGTCTGAAGAAACCAATATCTATTTTTGAAGTTGTGTTTTTTGAATCGACAGACAAAGACGGTTTTTTTTTTCTAACTGGAGTTATGTTTGAAGATGTTTTTTTTTTTTCTAACTGGAGTTATGTTTCATTCTTCTGTTTACTCCTAGTTATTTAACACCACCATCGAGACGTCAGAGAAAAGCACAGTGTTGGAGAAGCGTCTGCGCATTCTTCTGGACCAGATTCTGCTCAGCTCCTATGTCAACGTGTCGCGCGGCCTCTTTGAGCAGCACAAGCTCATCTACAGCTTCATGCTGTGTGTGGAGATCATGAGACAGCGTGGAGAGATTTCTGATGAGGAATGGCAATTCTTCCTGAGAGGAGCGGCTTCACTGCAAAAGGTCAGAGGTCAAGTCAGAGTGAAAGATGAAACGTAATGTAGTCGTCGGTCTGTAAGTGGATAAAGAATACATGCATAAAGAGGAAATTTGTTCTTGGAATTTAATGATAAGGATATATATAGCAGTGGTGCTTTGGCCCAGAGGCAAAGTCTCTGTCATTGGTGTGGAACCCCAGGGTTCACCTCCTGGGCAAGTTCGAATCCCGGTTAGGGCGGTTGGTACCTTCCAGTGAACTCACCACCCGCAGGAAGGTTGGGGGGTTGGTACGGTGCAATAAGATTGGGGTGGCGACTGCTGCCTCCACGACCCGGTAACGGATAAGAGGATGAAAATGGATGGATGGATATATATAGCCTGTAACTACTTATATATTAGGAGTAAATAACAACTCTGTAAATCAGGGCTGTTAAACTCATTTTCATCAGCAGTACAGTTCCCTTTGAAGGGCCGGTTGTAAATGGAAGACTCTATAGATGTAACTCCCCCATAACGTATTAATTCATGTTTATGCAATTGATTATTATTAATACAACATACAAATATTGTTTATTGCTGGGTAATAAAACTGCATGGGCCATAGAAAATGACTTTGTGGGCTGTTTTTTGTGTAGGTTGTTTGTTCCTTCCTACTTCCTTCATTGTGTTCTACCTATCAACCCTTCCCTCTTGTCTCATGTCGTCCTTTAAGCCTTCTTTTCCCTCTTTACCTTCCCTTTCGTCCTTGCAGTTTTTCTTTCACTTATTTCCTACTTTTCCTCAATTCTTCCCTGCTTTCTTCCCTTGACTAATTCTTAATACCCCTTTTTCTTTATACCCCATCTGCTTTCTTTCCTTCTTCTATTAACGTTTTTAATTTAAGTTGTCTTTCTTCTTTTACTTCCTCTTGTTGTTGCTTTATTCTTTTGTCTCTTTTCATCTCCTTGTCCCTTGTATCCTCCCTGCATCCCTTAATCAGTCTGGGTTAATGTTTTTGTCTTATCTTTTTTTCTTTGTTATATCAGTGCTTTCTTTATTCCCAGGTGTGATGAGAAGATTTACCACCTCAAACATAAAAGTAAACAAAAAGAGAGAGAGCACAGCCCATTTCTAACTTTGTCATAAGTTCTGAAAAATGTTTTCGACCTCTAATTCCTCCTTTACAGAAGTCCCTCAGGATGGGCTGTAGGCCATATCTTTATTCTCCTCACCTCTCATGTCAGGATTGAGATGACGGGAGGAAAAAGTTCTTGTTTGCAGGGAGCGTCAGTGAGAAAGTGTTTGTGTAGAGTGTGGGGAAAAAAATAAACATTTCTGTGAAAGAGAGATAAGGGGTGAGGAGTAACTCTGAGCTATGAAGTGTCTGAGGGACAGTGGGAGACACAACCTCAAGTTTCCCTGCTGTGTTTGTTCAGGAGGAGTTATTTCTTCCTTGTCTTTGGTTCAGCATATTTCCTGCGTATATTTACATATTCTCCTCTCATTTTGACCTGAATTGTTGTTATTGAGAAGTCAGGCTGCCAGTATGATACTTTCACGACGGTGCTCAACTCATGGTCCTTATCGAACAAAACTAGATCGATCTGGCTGTGTACAACTCTTATTTGTCCAGACATTAAATCATCCACTTGTGATGGGTGATTCAAGTTTTTTTATTATTTAATACTGTATAATTGCTTTTTTTGGGCATTTTTTTCTTATACCTTCTAATACCAAGCCTCCAGTCACTAGGTGGCAGCAACTCATACAGTGGTTTGTACAGATAAAAATAAACATGTTATCAGGTTCTAAATAGTATTTCAATTCGCGGGGGTGTGGGTCGGAGGGGGGGAGGGCGTGAAAACATTTCTGTCCACTAGGGGGAGCATGACAGAAAACAATTAAGAACCACTGCTGTAATGGGTGCACTGGGAGTTACACTGGAGTTGCATCGGCGAGCTCTACGAAAACAAACAAAACAAAATTACACACGAAACAAAGGCAAAGGATATATGAAAGGCTGCTTAAGCTAACTTAGGTTTTAGCATGAACTAGAATAAAAGCAGATGTTTGGTGTCATCTCATCTACAATTCTTCTCGTGAGTAGTTAAGAGCGTGGAGTGGAGTTCTCTCTGAGATTTTTCAGAGGAAAGTTTGATAAGTGCGATGAACAAAGAGACCTCTGAGCGATTTTTCAGAGGAAAGTGCGATGAACAAAGAGACCTCTGAGATACGTCTGCTGTTTTATTAATGACCTCAGGTGGTTTTGGGAGCTGAGGACAGATCAGTCACTGCCACTCCGGGCAGCGCTGCTGTTTTAAGTCATCATTTAACTCTCATTTATATGGCATCACTTAAAGGCCGCAGGAGCTGCCTGTTATCTACATGCTAATGCCGTCCTTCCTCCTCTCTCCTCCACCTCTGCGTCACTCAGTTTTTATCCCAGAATCGATAAATCCATCCTCTTAACTCCTGTCGCTAATGTTTTTAGAATTTTTTCCCTTTCTTCACAGTACACTCTCTACTGCAACCACCACCACCATCTTCTGGCTCATGTTTTCTGTCGCACTTTTATTGGCATTCCATTCCTTTTTTACTGCCTCCATTCAAGGTCTCACCTCCATCTTTGTGTTCCCCATCTACTTCTTTATTAGTGTGATAGTTTCCTTTTTTTATTTCCTCCTCTTCCAGAGCTATGCAGAGCGGCCGGACGTGCCGTGGCTTAGTGATTTTTACTGGCAGATGTGTTGCGAGCTCCATAATACGCTGCCTTGCTTCAAGGGCATCTCTGAGGAAATCACCAGGACACACATTCATATCAATCTGGGTAAATCATTCTGATCCATCAACCATACAGAAAGGTTACGGCGTTATGTCAATGCTAAACATGAGAGGCCCTGACATAGACACCTTATATGTCACCGTCTGTTATTCAGTTGTTTAATAAATCAAATCCTCCTTTTTAGGTTGTTTTCAGGCATCTCTAAATCCAGACATGTATAGGGACTATGTGTCTGAGTTACCACCACTCACAGCATCGATGGAATTTAAGGAGCGTGTCGTCAGAGGTTACTGGAATGAAAGGCTTGGAGCCTTTCAGAAGCTCATACTCATCAAGAGCTTCATGGAGGAGAAGGTGAGATACAGGTGATGTGCACTGTAGGTGTCAGTCAAAATTGTTTTTTAATAATTTAAATTACTGAGCGCTCAATCCAGAAGGAGTTTGAGTAAAATTCAGCAATATCTTTGCAGAAAAATATTGATATTAAATCTGTCAAAACATTTTGAGTCTGTGTAATCACAGCTTTGGGTCACTCATGATTAGTTGTGTTATAACATTTTGAGTCTGTGTAATCATAAGGTAGCTTTGGGTCACTCATGATTAGTTGTGAGTAATAGAGAAAAATCTACATTCCTAACTTTTGACAATTCTGTATATTGCTGGGCCATTAAGACAAATAACAGTAGGTTTCACACCTGTGACTTACAATGTATATATATTTATATATTGATGTTGTCGACATCAATTTTGTCATTTTCTCTTTAATGTCTTTCCTGTTTCCCCAGGTGGTTTCTGCAGTAACGGAGTTCGTCATAGTCAACCTGGGAAAGCAGTTTGTAGAAAATCCTCCCATTGACCTGAACAACCTGTACAACGACATGACCCCGGCGACCCCGCTGGTCTTTATTCTCAGCACAGGATCTGACCCCATGGGGGCCTTCCAACGATTTGCCAAAGAGAGAGACTGTTTGGACAGGTGAAGACCAGACAAAGATGATGTTCACACAGCAGAGCTGAGAATTCCTGTTATTTAGAAAACCTAAAGTTAAAGGCAGAGGTGGAAAAAGTACTAAAAAAAAAAAGAAATAAAAGTATCTTTACTTTACCTAAATTCTACTAAAGTAAAAGTACCTATACCCACCTAAAAATATACTTGAGTAAAAGTAATAAATTACTTAATTTAAATAATACTTGTTACTTTAAATGATTATTATAATATATGTTATATTAATTTCATTATTGTTCGGACGAGTTATACATCCAATTTGCAACTAGTTGTTTATAATCCCTCCCACCATATTTAATACTATTATAATATCCTTCAATAATTTTAATGTCAAATTAAGTGCAAATTCTCAAAGGGCTTTAGCATCACATGATAACGTTATTGACTCGTTTGCATTTGAAAACTAAGAGCTGGCTGAGATATGGCCAAGGATTTCCTTCTCTTTCTGAGTCATCTGCTCCACGGGAGCTCTCTACTTGGCAGTCAACCAAAATCAATTTCTTGTTCAACACACATCATCCAATGACAGGATAGAGTCTGTCTCTTAGTCAACATTATCTGGCTACGTTAACATAGTGGGAAATCCCTGCACACGCCCACGAATTTTCTTTCAGTTACGCAAATTGTTTTTCCCCGCATTTATTTTTTTACTCAGTAACAGCTTCTTTTCAAATGTAGCAAAGTAAAATGCTTGAGTCAAAATTTAAAAGTAAAAATAAAATTACCTATTCCCATTTAAAGTAAAAATAAAATTACCTATTCCCAAAACTACTTAAAATGACAAATTACTAACTAAGATTACTCAATTGCTGTAATGTGAGTAAATGTAATTCGTTGCTTTCCACCTCTGTTAAATGGCGGTGGTAATAGATGCATTAGCTGCTAACAGCTAACAGTCACTTCTTTTTGGTTGGTCTTATTTCATATTTAGAGCATGGGTTGACTCGTGTTTACACTAGAATCTTTTCTTCATGGAAGTGTTTTATTTAGAGTTATTTAGATTTCCTGTCCAAGATATCCAAGATATAATGACAAACATGAACTGCTTCTGATCATCCTTTTTATTTTCTTCTACTCTTCTCTCAGAGTTCAGTCCATCTCACTGGGTCAAGGCCAGGGACCTATAGCTGAAAAGATGATCCATGAAGCCCTGAAAAGCGGCAACTGGGTCTTTTTGCAGAACTGCCATCTGGCTGTGTCTTGGATGTTGGCCTTGGAGGAACTAATCAAGACCTTCAGTGAACCTGGTGTGGGCCCAGCAACACCTTCACATATGGGTGCCTGGTTGTTGGGGATTTTTGAAGGAATTTTTTTGATGGAATCACATCTTGTAGGAATGTAATAGGGAGATTACATGGTTGTTGGGAATTTTTGATGGAATCACGTCTTGTAGGAATGTAATAGGGAGATTACCATATTTTCTGGACTATTAGTCACACTTTTTCCTCATCCTTTGGCTGGCTTGTGTTCCAGTATCTGCTACTCCTGCACCACTGTAAATTTACATGTTCGTTATTTTCACACTGATAGCTGCTAGAGGGCACCGTGCAACTTATACTTCGAAGCGACTTACAGTCCGTAAAATGCTGTATGCAGAGCAAAACAAAGTGTCATTTTTATATATATTATCACTTTGTCTTTATAAAGCTATACAACAGATGACGACAGCTCTTTTCTGATATACTGGGCATGGGGTTCTGTCTAACCATGGGAACGTATGGAATGTCTATCACTAAACAGTGAATATCCTTATGATTTGTTTCACAAAGCAATTGTGTGTGGTGGCTTGTAGCCCAGCCCAATTCAGAATGTGGGGAATCTACTGGCATCTGCACATTATGGAACATAAGACAAATCCTGCCAGCTGTTTTAGGGGAACCGTTTGTGTTGTGGGATCATTTCCTGTATCATATTTGTTACTGTTTGCTGTTTCTCTGCAGATACACAGATACACCAGGATTTCCGGCTGTTTCTCAGTTCCATGCCGACCAAAGTATTTCCTGTCACGGTGCTTCAGAACTCTGTCAAGGTAGTTAGACCTATAAGCACAAACCCCTTCACAGTTGTATTGGATTTTACTGTCACACGCTGGAGCAGCTCAGTGTTGATGTTCTGTGGCATGCTACACGCATCAAAGCCTTGACATACTGCTATTGAAGAATGATTGAAGTCAGTGGTTGTCAACTTATATACACTACAGTATGTACGTACCACCTAAAAAGTATTTTTCTCCTCAACTGCCATAAGTAACCGATAATAAGTAACCAACATTAAAATCCAGCAGCCTACCCTGGTCAAGTCTACAGTGTATGAAGAAGATAATTTAACTGAAAATTCCTTTAGACTTTACACTGTACAATATACTATACATTACTCCAACTGTTATAAATATCCATTCACAAAGTAGACAGCAATGTATGAATACTGTATTTAATACCTAAGTTACCCACCTAATCCTGATTCACTTGAGATATTGCTAGAGGGGGCTCAAGTACCAATGGTGGTACGCGTGCTATAGGTTGAGAACCACTGGTTATCAAATTAAATTTGTTCTTCTTGGATTTAAAATCCTAGAATGATTCTATTAGTATAAAGTGATTTAAAAATGAAATGTTATGTTATGGTATTTACTAAATAAAAAGTAATCGTGTTTTTTTTCAAGCATTGAAAACTAGATAAAATCTAATTGGGCTCCAAATGACAATGGGTCATTTGGGTGTTAAAACACTGCAAACAGTCTTTTAGTACTTTGGAATTTATTCCCACACAGTTATTACCTGGCAAATTAAAAAACATATTTAGTTTTAAATGAGAAGTACTTGAATAGTATAAAAGTATTTTTTTCCTGTTTGCAGCAAACAAATGTGTTGGAGCAGTTCAAGTCATTAGAGACAATGAAGTGCAGTAGTTTTAGGAGCCATTAACATTAACCCAGTACATTTTTTGCTGTTTTCTCCATTTCGCATACACATAGGTGACCAATGAGCCTCCGAAGGGCCTGAGAGCCAACATGCGACGAGCCTTTAGAGAGATCTCTACAGATTTCTTTGAGGATCACGTTCTGGGACAACAGTGGAGAAAGATCGTGTTTGGAATCTGTTTTTTCCATGCAATCATCCAGGTTAGGTCAACTGTCTCTTTTTCACTGGAGCAATAACTTGTCAAAATCAGAAAAGTTTTTATGACCAGGTTGGTTCTCACCAAGGAGGAATTTGCTTTGGCATTTGCAAGTGCATGCACGATTGATGTGTAAAGGAGCTGGATGTGCAAGAGGTGTGTGTGTGGGTGTGGGCGCCTTGCTCAATCTGTATTTTGACACTTTGAACTTCTCCACTACAAAATGCCGCCTCCTTGAGCCTTCCTAGCTGCTTGAGTTCTGTTGTGAAGCAGCAGCAGAACTTCTCCACTCACTTCTCTGTGTGCCTGCAGGGACGTGACCCTTGTCTTAATTTGTGTTTCTTAGGAGAGGAAGAAGTTTGGACCTTTAGGTTGGAACATTCGCTACGAGTTTAACGACAGTGACCGAGAGTGTGCACTTCTTAACCTCAACCTTTACTGTAAAGATGGAACCATTCCATGGGACGCCCTCACCTACATCACT
>NC_024315.1:12411292-12421014 GCF_000523025.1 Cynoglossus semilaevis
TGTGGACTGAGTAACTGAGGATTATTTGTACATTTAGTTCCTAAAATATAAAATAAGTATTCTGTTCATGTACAGCAGTGGATCCCAAATATATTCCACTTTCACTTCGTGGGGCTGTTAAGCTCCCCCACATCAACAAACTTGCACTTACACCATACACTTTTATTTCTACAAAATTGATTAATGTGACAAATTAGTGAAATTAAAGGTGAAATTCTTGACCCCTCCTGGAAAAAGCCCTGTCCCTCTAGAGCCGTGTTTCCCAACCTTTTTTTAACCATGGCACATTAATACGAAATTCTACAAATTGAACGATAAATACAGTTTGTTATGGCTGTAATGTATTGTAGATAAATATATATATTTAGTTTCAGAAACAACAGTAAAATTTTACGAAAGTCTTGAATATAGTAGTCTGGAAGCCCGATAGAATAAAGTGACGTATCTGTTGGATTGGTTTCAAACAACAGTAAAATTTTACAAAAGTCTTGAATATAGGAGTCTGGAAGCCCGATAGTATAAAGTGACGTATCTGTTGGATTGGTTATGTCATTGAACATCCTTTCTCCTGAGTGTTCATAAACGATATCTTTAAAGTAGTAATGAAGTCGAGGTGGGATCTCTTTAATTAACCGTCCTCATCATATGTCCACAGTTGGTTTGTTTCCCTAATCTGGTTTTCAATTACACCTCCAAATGATTGTGTGCTGCATTCAGTGGAGCACGCAGCATCAAGCTGATGACTCTCATTGTTCCCGGGACACCGGGGTGTTATTAGTTGAATAGCTAAATCGAATTCTCATTGTCATACAAGTCAGGCATGATATTGAATTTTTATATTTCATGATAGTGTTAGAACGTTTTTGTACTTCATCCCTAATTTACATAACTGTCAACCCATCAGTGACAACGACAATGCTTATTTGTCAAATCCCTTTAGTGGGCCATCACAATGAAAGAAAGCATGTTAATTCCAAGGTTCACTCCAACTAAAAATAGTTTTGCGGAATGACGGCTGCATGCATCAATATCGGTTGATATCGGAATGGGAAATTAAGTGTTTGGTCAAATATCGACATATCGAATATCAACAAAAAGCTAATATTGTAAATTCCTGCGTCACATTGTTAGACCATGCGCCATATGATAGGATCAAAACCAAGTGATTTTTACACATTCTTTTACTTTTACTCTGTTGTCACATGATACAGCAGGCTGCTGAGGACGTTCTTTCTATGATTGCAGCAGCACTGAAGTAGATAATGTGTGTGTGTATGTAATATTTGTACCGTGACTCCAGGTGAGATCACCTACGGCGGCAGAGTGACAGACGCCTGGGACCAGCGTTGCCTCAGGACGATCCTCAAAGGTTTCTTTTCTCCAAATACTCTGGAACCAGACTACACTTACTCCTCTTCAGGTGTGCTTCATCTCAGATCATCTTCTCTTTACTCTTTCCAGACTGTTGTGTTTCAGATGTACAGTATACTCAGACAACTAGGGAGTGTTACTTCAAAAATGTGAACCAGGTTGACAGGAGCTAACATACAGTATGTTGGTAGATTTTGACTAATATAACTAAAAATGTAAAATCGCTTTTCCGTTTAAGTTGTTTTTGTTTAGGAAATACGGCGACACTGCTATTATGTATGTGTTATACTTATTAAGTGGTCCTCTGGTGAAGCGGTTATTTCCCCTGCTTACACATTTGCCTTACATGCAGAAAGTCCTGCGTTTGAACTCCAGAGGAATCGCATACTGTACTTGTTGCCACCAGGGGGCAGTCTTATGCAGCAGAACTACTGTTAACACAGCAATTTCCTCAGTGTGGCATCGATAATTTAAAGTGTTACTGTTGTTAATAAACCTGACATCAGTACCATTACCAAAATAGGGTTCAACTTATGGACTATAATAACCTCAGATATTGAGAACTGTTGAACTATTATTGCGCTCTAACGCTGAAGCATGGCAGCAATAACTTTTCATCTGCACTAACGCTGAAGCATGGCAGCAATAACTAAATATTCAGTGACCACTGCTACTGATTGTATAGGTGGAAACCCCACTATTTTGAATATATAAAATAACATAACTGGATATTTTTGCAGTAAAATGTGAAATCAACTCACCAAGTGCGTTTGTGTTTACAAACAAGTACTACATGCATCAGTAAGGTTCCATAAATGTCTGTCTTCCATGTGCAGGGGTCTACTACGCCCCAGGGACAGACTACCTGGAGGAGTACAAGCAGTATATTGAAAGTCTTCCAATCATAGACGATGCTGAGATCTTTGGTATGCATGAAAATGCAAATCTGGCTTTTCAGGTAAGAAATACTATCAACCAAAGTATACAAAATATTACTGAAAATCAATACAATCCATTGCATCCTTGTCTTGTACATGTGGTCCAGGTTTAAAGAAACGTTTGTGTTTTTTTTTTTTGTGTTATTTTTACTTTATGTATTAGGTCTGTTTTAAAAAGAATTTTCCCAAATATTTCTCTATAAATTGTAATGTTTAGACCTACAGTATGTGCCTTTCTCAATTTCAATTGTCCTTGACCAGCCTGTATTGACAGCATGCTATAAATTAGTGTTTTTATTAGCACTCTGTATTCTGCTGTGCTCTTTATCTAGTGTATAAAAATAACTATTTATGTGTTTAATGATGAAATAAACAGTTTATAGCTCAATCATAAAAGCACAGTTGTGAAGTTTGAATGAAGGGGAACTCACGTGGAAGGTCAGAAAATGATGGTATTTTCCCCCTGCAGCGCCAAGAAACTACCAGTCTAGTTAACACCATACTGGACGTTAACCCTCGCTCCTCCGCACAACATGGGGCTAAAAGCAATGACGAGATGGTGTGCGACTTGGCTGAATCGATACTAACCAAGCTACCAGGTTAAAACAGACACATTCTCGAACAAAGATGTGGTGTTGCACTAATGTGTTCTCATGTGAATCCTGTTGCGTCTGCCTGCAGGTGACATGCACAAAACGCACCAATACACAAACTCAAATCGTTGAAATTGTGCAAACACCCAAAACTCTCAACGTGTGTCTCTGTTTTTCCCCAGACGTCTCTTCTCACTCTGAAGAAGGCCATCGCAGGTCTTGTGGTAATGTCAGAAGAAATGGACCAGATGTACAAAAGCTTTTTGAAAAACCAGGTGCCCACCCACTGGGCTAATTCTTCCTACCCCTCTTTAAAAACCCTGGCCTCCTGGGTGAGGGATCTGACTCTCAGGACTTCCTTCATACAGGTTTGGAGATTTTGTCTTTCTAACTTTAGGTGACACACATTGGTTCTCACCTGTTTATGTCTCACTGTTTTTTTTTAAACTGCCTGACGGTTAGACATGGATCACATGTGGTCAACCAAAGTCTTTCTGGATCTCTGGATTCTTCTTCCCACAAGGTTTTCTTACAGGTAAACACTTACCTTAACACTTTTCCGGATTATACATTGCATTTTTTTTTTCATTCTTTGGCTGGTTTTGCGACTTATACTCAGGTGCAACTTATATATTTAAATATGTACCACTGAAAATGTACAAATTTGTTATTTTCAAACTGACACCCACTAGAGGGCACTGGTGTGACTTATATTCCGGAGCGACTTATATACAGTATGTTTTTTTTCTTCTTTATTATGCATTTTTTGGCTGGTGCTACTTATACTTTGGAGCAAGTTATAGTCCAGAAAATACAATACTTATTAGTACTAATACTTTTAATAATATTGTCTGTGTCTTCATTACAAACCCAGTGACTTCAGAACCATTATTTTAATCATAAATGATCTATCTATCTATCTATCTAGCTGACATCCATCCATCCATCTATCTATCCATCCATCCATTAATCCTATCTTTTATTTCCATCTGACATGCAGGTGTTCTGCAGAATCATGCGAGGTTCTACAAGTTACCCATTGATGAGCTCAGCTTCCACTACAGTGTTCTGCCAGTTTACAGAGACCAAGCAGTGACATGTGAGGCTCTGCAGACTCAGGCCGACGATGCTAAAATGAACATGGATGATGAGGTATTCTTAAATAGTAGTAGGATATCCTTGCTGTGTTATTCATAGGCCCACACTGTGACATGGTGGTTAGCACATTTGGCATTTTTTCCTCAATGTGTTTGTCTGGTTGTCTACAAAAACATGTAGGATCATTTTTAACTGACTTGTGGAGTGACTTTTTATGACCCTGAATAATGATTAGGCCATAAAAGATGGTTTAATGTCCTGTGGAAAGACCTCTTGATTGTGAACTGTGTTTGGCAGCTTCTTACATCAGAAAACTCCAGTTGTAATTTATTGAGTTTGCTTTGCCACTTGTCACATTTATATAAATAACAAATAAGATTAGGGGTCACGTCCAAATCTTAAAAACTGTCTCAGGTCTTAGTTAAGTGTTTGTTTCAGATATAGAGGGTCACGTCCAAATCTTAAAAACTTAGTTAAGTGTTTGTTTCAGATATAGTATTATTTTACAGAGAAATGTCAGATGGTCTTCGATTGTGTCTCTTAAGAACTGACATGTGACATAGTGATAGCTTACTGGATGATTTTAGCAACTTCATTGATTCCAGAAATCAAGGCTGTCACTTCCATAGTACAGCATGTGTTTTCTTCTTTTAAAAGGTCTCCTTTAAACTTAATCAAACTTTCATGGTTAAGTTAAGGTTAATAATATCATGGCTGCAATTAATCAATGCTTTTTATTCTAATTTTTGTGTGATTGTGCACAGTTACCAGAGCCAAAAGATGGCGTGCTGGTGCACGGCATGTTCATGGACGCCAGTCGCTGGGATGACGTCACCATGACAATAGAGGACGCTTTGCCTCGAGTCATGAACACCATGCTGCCGGTGGTGCACTTTGAACCAAGGCCAAACTATGAACCTGAGGCCAACCTCTACCACGCTCCTCTGTATAAGACCTCAGCCAGAGCCGGGACTCTGTCCACCACTGGTACATGCATCAGTAACATTCAGAAATCATCTGTTCTGTTTTGGCTTAGTCTAAAGAGTTGTCCTCATTTTTAATTTCTGCTCATTTTGCAGGTCACTCCACTAATTTTGTTGTGACGGTAATGCTCCCTTCAAAGAGACCCAGCGATTACTGGATCTCAAAAGCCTCCGCTCTCCTGTGTCAGTTAGATGATTGAAGTGTTTTTTTTTAATGAAGAAATGGTGAAGGTCTTAATATTTTTCCTGGAATTGCTTAGCAAAGAATCAATTAAAACTGGTTTTCCCCACATCCTGGGAAAACGAAATTTCCAGCAAACTTCCAATCAAATGTCCCAAAAACATTTGCGTTATTTTGGAGTAGTAGAATTTGTCCTCCCTGTTTACTGCTGCATTGTGAGTGAAAATGATTATCACAGGTGCTGCCAGGAATGCTATCCATGGTAGGGTATGACACTGGCCCCCCATGTATAGGTTGATATAATATTCCAATATTTTTGAACCCCTATCAGTCATGGGCCCGTGAAATTTTCCACATTTAGTTTGACTTACTTTTAGTCACTTTCCAAAGATAAATCTTGAAGAGAGCCCCAAGTACTTGTCCATGGTATAGACTGCTTAGTGCACCAGTGTATTTCCACTGCCGCAGGCTTCTCGCTCCGTCTTCTATTTTGTAAATGTACAAATTACAAAGTACAGCTGTAGAAGAAGGAGCGAGGCTCACTATTAAGTGTAAAACATTATTACCCACCTGGAAACTACTTTAAAAAAAAGAGCTGGAACGGTTTGAAAACTGATTATTCTACCCAGCAAACACTGCTGTCAGATTAATGCAGCAACACAGATATTTATCCACAGGATGCAAGTGCTGCAGTTTATTCACATCTGAGGTTGAGACAGTCTGTCTTTAGAATGTGAGTAAAATCTACGGAGCCCATTTCTGTTAGGAATCCATTTGCTCTGCATGACATTATTGGTTGGGTAGAAATATTTTTGGACTCAGGGCAAATAATAATAATGTACAGTAAATAGTAATGTTTTTTAAAAGGCTGCACAAGATTTCTAAAAAGAATGATGAGCCCATGACCAGAGACCAGAGAATGAGTGATGATGAAATGTTGCCAACACAGACCTGGAACACATCTTGTCACTCTAGGCAAACAGTGGCAGTACATAAAATATGGTTCTTTAAACACAATTCGCACCAGCCCTCCAGTAATGGGGCAGGAGGCAGACACACACTCAATCTCTGTCACACCAGCACACACACTCTGTATTGTCTGACCTCTACTGGCAAATGGGAAAGGGCTTCTGTAAACATTGTATTTAACACCAACCCTAGCAAAAGAAAAGACAAAAAAACACAGCATTTACTGATTACTCCATGAAAGATTTCAGTTTTTGCATAAAAGAAAATAGTCACTGTGGTGTCATCTACCTTAAATAAGTATTTCAGAATGGTTAAAATATAGCATGCATGCAAATACTGCTACTACTCAAATACTGAAGTATTTGAATAGGAGTAAGACTTGTTTCTGGGTCAGTGTGCAGTGACCTGTAGGAGAAAACTCCATGTAATCTGTTCTCAAAGTCCTTGGTGAGCGAACATTTAGCATTAGCTCCTTTAGCTTTCTACCATCAGTGAGTAAACGTTGGGCTTGTTCTTCCAGCACGAAGGGATGTCCGTTTCATTTATTACAAATTTGTTTTCGTCATTGTAATTTAAACATAAAATAAACGAACCAAAATAGTAGGTTTTATATATGGCCACATAAAAGTAGACAAATTATTCATGGGAATTAATGATTGGTCCTATATACTGTAAATAGATACAGTAGAACCTCGGTTTTTGAATTTAATTCGTTCCTGAAGGCCGTTCGTGCGAAAACCGAAACAGTTTCACCATAGGAATCAATGTAAAATGAATTAATCCGTTCCTGGACTTTTTCAACAGTATATTGTGTACAAATTCATAAACGAAACCAATTAAAATAATAGGAAAAAAGATAAACACAACTGAAAGAATAAAGTTACTGTATAAATAGGAAAGGCAATTTCATTCATCCTTTTACCACTGCTGAGGAGTCGTAATTAGTTTTTGAATTTAATTCGTTTGACACACAATATCATGCAAACCTCGAAAACCGAAACAGTTTCACCATAGGAATCAATGTAAAATGAATTAATCCGTTCCTGGACTTTTTCAACAGTATATTGTGTACAAATTCATAAACGAAACCAATTAAAATAATAGGAAAAAAGATAAACACAACTGAAAGAATAAAGTTACTGTATAAATAGGAAAGGCAATTTCATTCATCCTTTTACCACTGCTGAGGAGTCGTAATTGCGCAAGGTTCTGTTGGCGTTTGACACACAATATCATGCAAACCTGTAAATAGTGATAATTTGGTGAGTAACTGCACATTAGTCATTTATTATTTTTTCACAAAAGTCACACAGTATTCAGTGAGAATGCACGTACACTAGTGTGAGGAGTTGAAATATCTGCAGAAAGAAGCACAGAACACAGAGAAAAAACAAAAAAAAAATTGTCTTATGTAAAACAACATCAATGTGAATAAATGCAATTTCACATTTATCTACACCCAAATTGCCTTTTATCAGGTCTCAGTTCAGCTTCAATTTATCTGTCATTTATGCGGCACAATTTAAAAAAAGAAAACAATTCGAAAACATTGAGAATCAATTGTCAGTCTCAGCCAGCAGATCCCTGCTATGCTTTATCCAAAAGAAAAACAGAAACACGTGTCACAGCTCTCATTAGCTAATGGCTCTGCACCGAAATTACCCCTTCAAAACACACGCTCTACACCGTCTAACACGAAGTGTAAAATTGTATTTGTAAGTGTCCTGCGGAAAATGTGCATCCTAATGTTGTATTTGCTGTCTGTCTTTGTGGCTTTTCACAGTGGAGATGCGGTTAAAAATGCTGCACATTATACAAAACGAGTGGCTTGAAAGGTAGTGATCAGGTGGTAGCACTTTATATTCGCTTGGCCCATTGGTTAACCGTAACAACAGCATTATTCAGCTTCGGTGACTAATTCTGCAGCTTCAACACTTCAACGACGCCCGTTACAGTCAGAGTGAAAATATGTTGACTTCGGTTTTTACTGCTGAACACTGGAGAAACACTTGGGCAGTGAAAAGAGATAAGGTTTTAACACATCTGTTACATAAGGGCAGTTAATCCTTGTTGCATGCTGTATAGCCGCAGATTATCAAAGATGCTGAGTCAAAACCTCAAATCTAAAACCCACTTTATGAGCACTAGGAAAGATTACTTTTTCGACTGGGACGAGAGTAAATATTGTCTTTTAATCATTCTTTGCTTCAATCTTCCTTTTCCATCATACATTATATTCAGATTGCAGTGTATAAATGACAGATAATCCAGTTGGCTACAGTTGTTTTGGGTTCTCTGTTACTAGCATTTGTTGTTATGTTTCTTTCTTTTTTTTCCCCTGAATGGTTAAAGAATCCATCATATGGCACCCTAGGTGTCAGCCTTTGTGCCGTTTGCCAGTAGCCGGCTCTGAGATAACCCATGTCCACATCATCAAAGTAGAGATACTGATGAAGTGAAATATGCTTTGTCAGGGATTCAGTCAATGTTCAATATTTTATTTTTTTTTTTTACTATTAATGACCCACTAAAGCCTTGTAATAATTAGAAAAAATAACATTTGAATATTAGAAAAAAATGCCTCATTGCCTCAAATGTATTGTTGACATTAAGTCACAGGTAAGATTATCGGGTTTTATAGGCCAGATGTTTGGTTACCCTGGTTTAAAGGGATAAGAAAAGTTGATTGGGAACTCTTTCTGAAATGTATTATTGTTATTCTTGAAAGCTAAATGATAAATGCCAATATTTTTTGTTATATATCTCAGATTAGGGTGGCACTGCACCTTGGAAATCTCCCCAGTTTATCATTTAAAGAGATACACACGCCACGACTTAACAAATTGTCTAACCCTGTATGCATTTGTACTTTGTAGGTCAGTAAAGTATCCATAAAAACTAGGGGAAAAACAGGAAGTGAAACCATCTCCAAACAGAACTCCAAACTGACTTCTGTTGCTGTAAGGCAAGAGCAAGAACCAGCACTATTTAATCATGTTTCACTGCAGAAGTACTTACTGTAATGTTGATCATTTGTTTGACTATGGTAATTATCTTTTGATTATTTCACCTCATTTGGAAACGGTAAGTTGCAGAAATAAGAACTCATGATACAAGGCAAATGCAAAAACAAAAGTTAACAGTAATGTATTAATATACATGTTAACCCGAGAGGTTTATTAGAAAATAAATATTGTTTTTTCTATTTACAGAAAAAAGTGCTCATTTGGTGGTACGCCGATTCAATGCAAAAAGCAAAGGATTTGATAAAAATGTAAGTAAGACACAAAAGTGAAAATTCCAGTGGGGGAAGTGAAATATTAAATAACAAGTGCTAGAAAGGAGCGAGAACAATGTGACACACAAGACGTGAGCTCAAGTAGTGGGAGGTAAATTATGCGGCGCAGCAGGGATACAATTGCAAAGCACGCTAACACGACTTTCCACATTATGAGCTACTGCGTGTTGTCTGTTCATTGTCTTCATTCAGTCACCGATAATTTAATAAATAAACAACCTCACCTATATTCTTGCAGGTACTTTGACAAATATGTGAAGAAAGAGGAAAAACAACACCTAAAGTATATAG
>NC_024315.1:12423679-12426665 GCF_000523025.1 Cynoglossus semilaevis
TGGCGTTTGACACACAATATCATGCAAACCTGTAAATAGTGATAATTTGGTGAGTAACTGCACATTAGTCATTTATTATTTTTTCACAAAAGTCACACAGTATTCAGTGAGAATGCACGTACACTAGTGTGAGGAGTTGAAATATCTGCAGAAAGAAGAACAGAACACAGAGAAAAAACAAAAAAAAAATTGTCTTATGTAAAACAACATCAATGTGAATAAATGCAATTTCACATTTATCTACACCCAAATTGCCTTTTATCAGGTCTCAGTTCAGCTTCAATTTATCTGTCATTTATGCGGCACAATTTAAAAAAAGAAAACAATTCGAAAACATTGAGAATCAATTGTCAGTCTCAGCCAGCAGATCCCTGCTATGCTTTATCCAAAAGAAAAACAGAAACACGTGTCACAGCTCTCATTAGCTAATGGCTCTGCACCGAAATTACCCCTTCAAAACACACGCTCTACACCGTCTAACACGAAGTGTAAAATTGTATTTGTAAGTGTCCTGCGGAAAATGTGCATCCTAATGTTGTATTTGCTGTCTGTCTTTGTGGCTTTTCACAGTGGAGATACAGTTAAAAATGCTGCACATTATACAAAACGAGTGGCTTGAAAGGTAGTGATCAGGTGGTAGCACTTTATATTCGCTTGGCCCATTGGTTAACCGTAACAACAGCATTATTCAGCTTCGGTGACTAATTCTGCAGCTTCAACACTTCAACGACGCCCGTTACAGTCAGAGTGAAAATATGTTGACTTCCGTTTTTACTGCTGAACACTGGAGAAACACTTGGGCAGTGAAAAGAGATAAGGTTTTAACACATCTGTTACATAAGGGCAGTTAATCCTTGTTGCATGCTGTATAGCCGCAGATTATCAAAGATGCTGAGTCAAAACCTCAAATCTAAAACCCACTTTATGAGCACTAGGAAAGATTACTTTTTCGACTGGGACGAGAGTAAATATTGTCTTTTAATCATTCTTTGCTTCAATCTTCCTTTTCCATCATACATTATATTCAGATTGCAGTGTATAAATGACAGATAATCCAGTTGGCTACAGTTGTTTTGGGTTCTCTGTTACTAGCATTTGTTGTTATGTTTCTTTCTTTTTTTTCCCCTGAATGGTTAAAGAATCCATCATATGGCACCCTAGGTGTCAGCCTTTGTGCCGTTTGCCAGTAGCCGGCTCTGAGATAACCCATGTCCACATCATCAAAGTAGAGATACTGATGAAGTGAAATATGCTTTGTCAGGGATTCAGTCAATGTTCAATATTTTATTTTTTTTTTTACTATTAATGTCCCACTAAAGCCTTGTAATAATTAGAAAAAATAACATTTGAATATTAGAAAAAATTGCCTCATTGCCTCAAATGTATTGTTGACATTAAGTCACAGGTAAGATTATCGGGTTTTATAGGCCAGATGTTTGGTTACCCTGGTTTAAAGGGATAAGAAAAGTTGATTGGGAACTCTTTCTGAAATGTATTATTGTTATTCTTGAAAGCTAAATGATAAATGCCAATATTTTTTGTTATATATCTCAGATTAGGGTGGCGCTGCACCATGGAAATCTCCCCAGTTTATCATTTAAAGAGATACACACGCCACGACTTAACAAATTGTCTAACCCTGTATGCATTTGTACTTTGTAGGTCAGTAAAGTATCCATAAAAACTAGGGGAAAAACAGGAAGTGAAACCATCTCCAAACAGAACTCCAAACTGACTTCTGTTGCTGTAAGGCAAGAGCAAGAACCAGCACTCATTAATCATGTTTCACTGCAGAAGTACTTACTGTAATGTTGATCATTTGTTTGACTATGGTAATTATCTTTTGATTATTTCACCTCATTTGGAAACGGTAAGTTGCAGAAATAAGAACTCATGATACAAGGCAAATGCAAAAACAAAAGTTAACAGTAATGTATTAATATACGGCGGAAATAAGAACTCATTATACAATGTTGTAAAAACAGCTTTTGACATAAAAGGCAAATGCAAAAAAAAAAGTTAACAGTAATGTATTAATATACATGTTAACCCGAGAGGTTTATTAGAAAATAAATATTGTTTTTTCTATTTACAGAAAAAAGTGCTCATTTGGTGGTACGCCGATTCAATGCAAAAAGCAAAGGATTTGATAAAAATGTAAGTAAGACACAAAAGTGAAAATTCCAGTGGGGGAAGTGAAATATTAAATAACAAGTGCTAGAAAGGAGCGAGAACAATGTGACACACAAGACGTGAGCTCAAGTAGTGGGAGGTAAATTATGCGGCGCAGCAGGGATACAATTGCAAAGCACGCTAACACGACTTTCCACATTATGAGCTACTGCGTGTTGTCTGTTCATTGTCGTCATTCAGTCACCGATAATTTAATAAATAAACAACCTCACCTATATTCTTGCAGGTACTTTGACAAATATGTGAAGAAAGAGGAAAAACAACACCTAAAGTATATAGATATTGTGCTACTTAACACTGGAGACAAAAAGAGGGGTTTGGTAGAGTTTTAGTCGATGATTAGCGTTGGCTCTCAGACACTGGGGGACGGTGTCATGGCGGAGTACGTGGAAGATTATGTGAAATCTTTGGAAACTGCTTCAATGAAGTTGGGAGCCGACATGAGAATGGTGAAAGTGCAGATGATGGAGAAGAGCGAGAAGGCCACCAGGCATAACCTGTCCACCACCGCCGCTGCAAACTTCCACTCGCTGCAGATGGCCTCGCCCTCATCATGCTCCCGAAAGCGCCTGGCTATGTACTGCACCTCCTCCAGGATCTGGGAAATTTCTGGCACCTGCTCCAGCAGCAAAGTCCGCATCTGCTCAGAGTGGATATCCGGCTGGGACGAGCAGTTAGGGTGTCTGCTGCCACTGCACTTCACCAGGGTGGAATCGGTGCTGGAGGGGAAAGCTGGGTTCTCGGTACTCATGGTGTGGTAACCAAAGTACAGGTTCCCGTTGGTTGTGGTCGA
>NC_024315.1:12429338-12441342 GCF_000523025.1 Cynoglossus semilaevis
CAGCAAATTCCACATCAGCTAAAAGGAGAACTCCGACGGGACCGAACAGTTATGGTGCCTGCTGCCACTGCACTTCACCAGGGTGGAATCGGTGCTGGAGGGGAAAGCTGGGTTCTCGGTACTCATGGTGTGGTAACCAAAGTACAGGTTCCCGTTGGTTGTGGTCGAATGTGTTGCTGCCTGTCCTGGGATGGAGTTCATCTGGATGCTGCTGGTGCTGGTGTGTTGGGGCGAAGGGTGGGAGAATTTGTGGTTGCCATTGGAGCTCACGGCTGCCTTGAGCTCCTCTCCAGGTTTCTTCATGCGCAGGAACCAAGCGCACCAGTTGAGGAGAATGACCCGGACCTGGACGAAGACACCAGGACAGGACATCGAGGACAATGTTACTTCAGAGCTGGGGTCTGGTAACAGACTACAAGAGGAGAGGAGGTAAACAAAGCTACGTCAACCTACCCATTTAGGCATCTTCCCTCCATGTGGGTCATGGTGGTGGAACTGTAGAACCAGCACTGTGACCACCACAGACAGACCAACGATCATCATGGTACTGGCAAAGTACTGAGCTGCAATGTAGACATATGCATTAATATGCAGGTACAATGATACATCCATCCATCCATTTTCATCCGTTACTGGGTCACGGGGGCAGCAGTCTCCATGACCTCCACCCAAATCACACTGCACCGTACCAACCCCCTAAACCTTCCTGTGGGTGGTGAGTCCACTGGAAGGTACCAACCACCCTAACCGGGATTCGAACTTGCCCAGGAGGTGAACCCTGGGGTTCCACACCCATGACAGAAACATTTTACTTGCTTCTTTGTCATCCTTCACTGTTTCTTTCCTGCATTTCATAATATTTGAACTTCAAGCTAAAAATGATGGGGCAACAATGTTAAAAGAAAAAAAAAAACGTTTTCATTATCATCCAATCAAAGCTGAGAGCACTTTGGAGCATTGTCCTGTCAGTCCACTCCTATCCTGCTCCATCTGCAACGTGTTAATATGTGGACCGCAGTGAGGGCTGCCCTGCTAATGGCTTTGTTTTACATCGCTGAGCTGCCAAATGATGCGGAGCATCATCTCTGTCCGAGGCCTCCACCGTCATCGCATAAAGCAAGATACGGCAGACCGCCCCGTCACCTCAGCTCTGTCACAGCAACTCTGTCCATGTCAAAGTAAGAGCTTTGTTTTTCACATTCCTATATCTTCAACTTCCTGGGCTCAGTTTCCACCCACTGCCTTCAGCTGCCCTCTATTCATCAGTCTGATGTGTGAAGTCAGATATATTTCTCCTACCAACGTTGCCCTGTGGTGTAGATGCATAGTGTGAATTTCTCATCGGTTTTCCACGCTTTTGTTCTTTGACAACTCTGCCCACGGGTTAACATCTCCTGCTGGGTTTCCACACTGACCAATCACCAAGCCTACGTCCACAAGATGCCCATAGGTTCGTGCTACATTATGACTACATCTAAATCATTGGCTGACTTCACTCTAAGAATCTGTTAAAATAATGTTTTTATTTATATGTTTATATGTTTTTATCTTTTTTTTTTTTTAGAATTCCTCAGACTGCTGACCGGCTGTGAAAAATAAAACCAGCAGAAAACCGGCAACATGTCGACCGCGCCAAGGTTTGGTAAACAAAGAAAAATCAATTTCTTTTTGAATTTTAATCCCAAAGAGCCTACTCCATGCTTCAAGTAACAGCATTTGAACCCATACACTGTAAATTTAATTTGGGTTCTGTTAGGGGGCACAGCAACACAAACGATTGTCAGTTTTGGTATTCACACAAGGGTAAATTATATTGTTTTGTTTTTTTCTTTTGCTCAATGAGAATAACAATTTTGTAATTTTCCAAGAGGTTTGACATTTTTGATGTAGAAAGACATCTACAAATGTTTGGATACCACAGATGGGTATCACTGACTTACTCTAAGATGGGACTGTCCCAGTATGTTCACCTCAAGTTACACTTGTGTACAACATCAATTGAGCTCTGATACCATAGGAAACCATGACAACCGGGGAAAAAAAGGATCCGTTTATTTTACCAAGATAGAATTTGCGGTATAGATACAGGCCTGCGGGGATTACATCTACAAAATTTGCCGTAAAAGTAACGAAGGAGAGAGAAAATGGCATTGGAGAAAATTGCTACCCGAGTCAACATGTACGTTTGGATGTAGTATTCCATTGACTTAACATTTAGTCGTAAGATCGTAGCACATAGTTAGGAATATAAATAAGAAAAAAATTTATTCAATCAATCACTTATAGGTGATTGATTGATAGGTGCAATCCCTCGGGGGGGAAAGCGAACTTGGAAGCAATTAAAAATGAAATATAAATACATCATTCAAAAAGGTAAGGCATATTTTGCTATTCTATGATCGTACTTCACTTTGATTTAATTGACTTAGGCTATTAAAGAAAATGAATATTAATTCTGTGGCTAGTTCCAATAGTAAATTACGTCCCCCCCCCCCAACTAAATGTTGATTTAGCTCTCACTTAATACCCCACGTAGTAGATTAACGCTTGGTTCAATGTTTACACATTTTAATTTTAGATGTAGTGAAGTCATTTAAAGTGTGACGGTGTGTACACGGACACTAATTGAGTTCTGATCAGCCAACAGAAAGAAGAGGTCCATAAAACTGGGGGACGGCCACTGCCACTACCTCAGAGAATGGTTTGAGCTAGTTGTATTGTAATGTATACATTTTCATGTACCAATCTTTCAAGGTAGTTGATCATATAGCTGGACATTGATGCTGTGAAAGGACTTTACTATTTTACATAGTTTAGCCACTGACCCCACTCTGAGATTGCAACTGAATTTATATCTGCGTATTTAAAATAATAGAATATATGATGTCGACATTAGTCACCTGCAACATATATGCAACTTTATTAGCAGCATTCTCGTAACATTGCACTTTTCTTTAAATGCGCAAAGAAACTTTCCACTTCTGTTTTTTTGTTCATTTTGATAGTTTGATGCTTTTAATTTAGCAGTAATGTATAATGTGCTACCACATTTTTTCACTATGTCCCACTGTGGCCAAATGACCAAATAAACTATGGACTGGTACTGGTCCGTGGACCGGGGGTTGGGGACCCCTGATCTACACAGTCTTCCGTTTACATTTACAACTGGCACTTCAAGGGAAAGGGGACTAGTGTGACACCCCTGCCCTAGTGGATGTAGGAAAGAAGTGACCGAGGCAAGCATCTTGGCATGCATCAAGTGAGAGAATATGGTAATTTAAAAAAACAAAAACAAAAAAAACATCTGGTACTTTTTTTTTGATTAAATCCCTACCAAGTAATTACAAAAGAATGAACGTAGAAAAAGAACGTAGAAATCGTCAGTCCTACCAATCAAAGGTACAGAGTCTGAAGTTGCCGGCATGATTTCTGCCACCAGCAGCATGAAGACAGTCAGGGACAGCAGCACCGTGATGCCTTAGGAAGAAACAAGACAGATGAGCTAAAACACATTTGCAAAAAGTCTCACTGAATTGCAACTTGAGACAAACGTGATGCTGCCAATAACACAACAACAGCTGTGATCTCTTTAAAAGTTGTTTTTCTTTTTCTTCCTGTTTTTACCTTTAGTTTTCTACTATTCTTAGAACCAGCTGCCATTTCCAGGCGAAGGTGATTATTTCTGCCGTGTTTATAATAAAGCTATTATTTGTCTGCTAATGACAGGGTCCCAACACTGATGCTCATCCCTGGTTATAATGTCAGCATTAGCATACGGCCGTGACAAATAAACAAAGATGGATCAGCAACAGCCCCAGGACCTGGTCTACGGAGATCACAGGAGCTCAGGAGAGCCATGCATCTTTATCCACATGTATGATTCTCATCATTAATTATTGTGTGTTCATATTAGTGAAAGTGTGTGTGCCGACAGGGATAAGCTGATAATGATAATGTGTTTGGGTATGTGTGTGTGTGTGTTCTCTGCTTGGTACCTAGTGAGATCTTCTCCCCAGAATCAGCAGGGAGCAGGAAGACCAGCAGGGCCAGACCAGATATGAGGACGCAGGGGATGAGCAGGTTGAGGCCGTAATAAAGAGTCCTGCGGCGCATGGTGACCGTGAATGTCACATCAGGGTACGGTTCTTTACAGCACTCATAATACAGCTCATTACGTTTGGCGGGCACACCTGAGGGAGGTGGAACCAAGGGTCGTCATTAAGATGTCAGTTAGAATTTAGCAGCAGGGACATTAAAAACACAGGCTCAGGTTAGGTTTCTGCTTCTGCTACACGGTCCAGAACAATAAAAACAAGTGGTTTTTAATAGAAAATATATGTTAAAGTGTTCAGTTGTGATTAAATCATCGCTAAACCCCCTATGTTTTATGACACCTTCAAATCTGCTGTTTTCAGATATAGTTAAACAACTGAATTGACGTCTTACCTAAATGAGCCTAACTTAGGCATCAATGAGCAACGGATATTGTCGTTTTATTTATTTATTTTTATTCTTATTCACTTTGTTGGTCCCAAACAAGTTCATTTTATCGCTCTTAATTTTTATTTAATGCCATGAATCCATTAATATGTATATGTGTGTATATATATGTATATATGTATATATATGTATATATGTGTATTTATATATGTGTATATATGTGTATATATGTGTATATATGTATATATATGAATATATATGTGTATATATGTGTATATATATGTATATATGTGTATTTATATATGTGTATATATGTATATATATGTGTGTGTATATATATACATATATGTGCAAAGGGTAGTTTAATATTATACCTTTTTATTCGCTTTCATCAAATAAAATAGTGACATTTATTTGGGTTTTATGTCGTTTGGGATTTTTATGATGCATTTCAGGGCATGTTTATTCATTTTGATTTGATTTGAATGAGTTGTAAAAACAAATTTAATCACTTGGAAAATGTCCTTTGTCCTTCGGTGCACGACAGGCTTCCTCTATAGGGAATAATAGTTCAAAAAATAGTTCATAAAAGTTCAAGTGCAGGGTCTCATTGATGTGGATAATTAGTGAGCTAGACTGAAAGACTGCAGCTGGTGTTGATTTAGGCTTGACATAAATTTAATTTCACTGGTCAAGTGTCACCTGGACACCAAAGAGACGTAACCTTTGTTAGGCATCTGCTCATTTGATGAACTGTAGACCCGCAGCTGTGCCCACCAAATACTCTGTGTTATTTACACACTCTGGCATGGTTGTATAGGTTTCGAAAGCACAGGGTCACAGTGTTTGTGTGTGTGTGTTTGTGTCTTTGGCCAGCTTTTTGCCAGAATTAATTGAACCATCCCTGCCCCAGCTGTCCACATGCACACATACACACACACCTACATCCTGCACTCTAGTTTCCCTGGACTGACTGGGTCACACACTCACTCTGTCTGTGTAAATATGCACTCCCTTCTTTGGCTTGTGGCTAAAACACTAAATTAGTTTAGAGATTATTGGAGTTTTTTTATTTCCCGAAGGACAGAAATGACACTCCGAAGGACACAATTAAAATTAGATGAAAAAAAGTTAACACTAAATGTCTTTTTGACTCGTGAACAGATACAAAGAAAATTACAGAAAACGTATGCATATGCAGTTGTAATGCAAATGTACGGCTTGGTGTTTTAGTTATGCAGTTTTACATCTTGTCTTGTGTTGCACCACCTCTGAATGAATTGAATTTTAGCTCATTAAATCTCATATTTTCACTTCCTTTCTAGATTCATATTTCTTAATTCTACTCTAAGATCACCTGTGTAGTATTTTCAATTCCGAGTATAAAATCTGATCAGTGCAGTTTAAGACTTCCTCAGGAGGAAGAACCTGCGTGGATACAGAATTAGTTCGCTGTAACCAAGACCTGAATGACAGTGAGAAGCCAAGCAGACTGACATCCTATAGAAACATTGACAACCCTGAACCGCCGGCTGTCAGAATTTCCTGACAACCAGTCAGGGTCTGAAATCCCAAAATATACGACACAAAGCTGCCCCTTCATCAGACTCTTCATGTTTTTCTTTCCGTCGGTTCGAAACATTCACAAAATGTTTGTTTCTCTCTTACCCACAAGGTCCCACTCTCCGTTGGGGATGTAGGTGGAGATGTCTACATCCATCATCTGGAGGTCCAGCAGCCAGCCGTTGTAGGTCCAAGAACCAAACTTCAGATCACATTTCTGCACATCGAAGGGGAACCATCGGACATCGATGTAGCAGGTGCTTTTTAAAATGCCTGGGGAGAAAGGTAAGACCAAGTTTCGTTAAACTAAACTTTTGCTTGAGTTTGATGAGTTGTTACAAGCTACCATGCCTGAAAAACTTAGCTCAGTGAAAGCAAATGTTCGAGGCAGGATTTAAAGGAGAAAATAGAAACAAGCACAGAAGCATTTACACACACACATATATACAAATATATACATATATATTTCTGTATAAATATATATATATATATACTTTATACATGAATAAACATATACTCACATAAATATATATATTTATATATATGTGTGTATGTATATATGTGTAAATATGCATATTTATAGACTTCAGTGTAAAATAACAGGGAAAAATGACTAAATAATCTGTTTAAATAATACGTATTAATTTCATGCAAGTCGTAGATTGACATTTAGAAATATTTGGAAAATATGCCTTTTTTAAGAAGAGTTTTCA
The DNA here is from genome assembly GCF_000523025.1 of Cynoglossus semilaevis. Lineage (NCBI taxonomy): Eukaryota > Metazoa > Chordata > Actinopteri > Pleuronectiformes > Cynoglossidae > Cynoglossus > Cynoglossus semilaevis. Next base: position 12,436,055 of record NC_024315.1, read on the forward strand.
ATAATGTATGTCAATTCTTGGCCAATTATAATTAATCATCTGCAAAAAAAAATCCCCTCTCTAGCATTTCGTATGTTCCTCTAGTCTTCATCTTGGCAAATGAACAATTAATTAATCATCTGCAAAAAAATCGTCTCTAGCATTTCGTATGTTCATCTAGTCTTCATCTTGGCAAATGAACAAACTGCACCTTACATGTAATTAATGTGATTAACGAGGCAATTAAAAAGGTTTATGCTGTACAGTAGGGTATATATTTAGCACAGTGAGTGAATCACCTGGTGGGATGTACTGACAGAATCCTGAAGAATTCACCAGCACGTTAGTGTGAAACGTGGCGTCAAACCTCTCGTCGGCACTGCACGGAGAGAAGTGTGTGTGTGTTTAAAATTTTTTTTTTTTGGCAATCATCTCAAATAAATGTAGATTTCCTCTATGGATATGACAGTCAAACAGAGAGAAAAATTATACAGTCAAACAAATCACACAGAACTTCTTCCAAGAACAGAAACCACACCCACGACATAAATGTCACTGGCCTTTATCTTCAGAAAGGAAACGAAAGAGCCTGAAATATCTAAGAATGAAATGAAATAACTATCATTACCGAGACTGAATGCTTTTCATCTCCAAGTATAATTTCATGCAAAAGAAGCATGAAATTGTTCACTGTTTTGTCCTGGGTATAAAGCCTATTGTATTTGGTGCGTTAATGCGACTCAGTGGTTCATCCATTTAACCAGTATTCACTCAGACTTCACAGTGTAGGCCCAACCATCAAAACTCCAGCACTTTGATTTCTGTATTATTATAAATAAATCAGTGACAAACCAGAATGACACTGAAGAAAAGATGAATAAAAATAAATGCATAAATAACACATAGGAAACCAGAAACACAACTTTCTTTGAGAAAGTTCCACAGTAACAGACAGATTTTATGATAGTGCCCCCCTTTTGTAGATGGCAGTACTACCCCCCGTCGCCCCTCCCATTAGCACATTCACAGCTTTTACTAGAAATCTCCATTAAAACCACTGTGATTCTCAACTACTGCTGCAGAAATGAATAAAAAATATAAAATTCTATAAAATCTATATGCCTTGCTACAACACCTCAAATAGCGTCTAAGGAGGTGTGGCATTGTAGCAATGGTGAGGAGGACAGATGAAGCAACGTTAAATAACCCATCTTGATGTGTCAACTAGTAAATAACCCAACATAGACGTTGTGACTTAACAAAAGAATTTAAGGCATTCATTTCGTTTGTCTGACAACTGACAGAAAAGCAAGAAACTTAGAAATTGACCTAACTAAGTATCTGCTGGAAATTACAGTCTAGTAATAATAATAATATCACTGTTACTAATTACTAATAAAAAATCATGTAAAACATAGTATAGTATGTAAAACGTGTAAAATCAAAATGTCAACAAAAATTAGCTGAGGGAAAACGTGAAAAATAATGTTGGGTCTTCATAGACTTCTGTTGGCCATTCATTTTTTATAATTGTTTTGTAATTTGAAATTGCTATTTCTTAGCAAGACAATAAGCTAGGTGTAAGTTTAGTTTAAAAAATTAAATTTATTAAACGGTAACAGGCAGGAAAATCTTTTTGTTTTGGCCTTTTTCAATATTTTTCTGTGGCAGTGATTTAAACGCTGGCTGCTGCTAAATGTAGCTTAAATGCATTCCATCTCACGATATGTGAAAAGTCATTCAGTATTAGACAGTGCACCGTGTGTCTTCCACCATTTGTTTCTGTCCATTAGTCCATGTCTACTAATCATAAAAGAGTGAAGGTGAGGACACAGGAGCTGAAACTCTCCCTGAAGGTTTTTGTTGGACAGGAACAGTAGGACATAAATTTGGGCAAACGAGTTGGGCCTGAGGCCAGAAGGCTTATGATAAGGTAAAACTTTAGACCCGTTGCAAAGAATAAAGATATGTGTGACTCTTCAAAAAAGACCAGCTGACAATTCTCTAATCTAAAGCTGAAGGGAAAAAAAAAAACGACCACGCTAAAGAGCCGTTAATCATAGTCACGTAACTTGGTATTAATAGATTTACCATGAGGTATGAATGTGTATTATCTTTTGTTGACATTTGGAAAAAAGTAGGTTTACACTCTAAATTAAAAACAATCCATCAAAAAATGCAAATGTAGGATACGGATAATTTGATTTGAGGTTCTTTCAAATTAAAGGTCAAGCTTTGCTTTGATTAATAGCGGCATGACTAAAATATGCAAATCTTGTTGAGTATGCAATAAAAATACAATCTTTGCCCCATCCATAGTAAATACATGTAAGGATATAATTAAGGATGTCCGTTATTAACTTTTGTTGATATCCGATATGCCGATATTGTCCAAACACTTAATTTCCGATTCTGATATCAACCAATACTGACATAGCGGGGCAGTGGTGGAAGTGTTGCCTGCTCACTAAGCTCGATTATTTTCTGCCCCCTAGGGGACAAAATCAAAATACTATTGACCGCCTGGTAATATTTGTTTGTTTATCTGTACAAACCACTGTTAGAGTATCAATATCGATTAGCTGCAATGCTGCTATCTATTGACTGTAGGCTTGTTTATTGTTCATAATGTTCATGTGTAATGAAGTGTAATGAGTTAACAGTTACGGGTATGGGAGTGGGAGTGGGAGTGAGGTGGTGTGATGAGAGCGCGTATTAGTGCGTGTATAAGAAAGAGAGTGTGAAGAGTGTGAGAGGAGGAAAAGGCATTTTTAAAGGAATTATTGCAGTTGTGTTTCAATAAAAGTTCTTCAGAGTACTGAGACATCTGATTGGTCTAACGCCAAGGCATTAAACTATTTTTAGAGCATACATCATTTGGTGTTATCGAGTTTTCATTATTGGAGAACAACGATTCTTACAGATACTACAAAATATGTTTATATCGCATCGATAATATCGGTCGGCCGATATTATCAGACATCCCTAGATATAATGAAAACGCTGACAACCATAAAGTTTGATGCAGAAGACCTTTTAAAAAAAATTTCCTAGAAGATACCAGATTAAAACAGGTTGCGAGAACTGTTTGAACTAATTGAAGAGAAGATTTTGACGGAAGATACAGAAAAATGACCACTATCATTTGAGCTAAACTAAGTGCAATTGTTAAGCAGCCCAGACCAATGTCAATCCAGTACCTTCTTTCTCCTCCTTTCTGCCATTTCTGAGGTGATAGTTTCCCTGTTTACAACATGTTGTGTAAAGTTAAATCGATCACTTGGGCTTAGGTATCAGGTCGGATGGGATTCAGTTGTTTTTTTCAATGTTTGATTCTGGATTTTCACATCATCGGATCAGGCCATCCCTAATTTAGAGTTGTTTTAATGCAACAGAAGAGAGTTGAAGTTAACGTCAGCTCAGAACATTACGTAAACAAGCAGCCCGGTTTACATTTTTACATATGAAACATAGATAAAGGAAGTAAGTAAGAGCAGTCCCTTTGGGTGTCAACGTCCCCTAAAGGTATCCAAATGGTAAAATATTTAAAATGTTGCCTGGTGCAGACCAAATGGTTCCTTTATTATTCATCAGAAAGGTTAGCTCTTGTGCTGACGTGAGCGCAGGGCCGTCAGCTGTCTGTCTTTGAGATCAGATCCTCCGTCATCATGGACAGCATGAAGACAAACCCGTACACGTACATACTTGGAATGCATAACTGCTCATAACTTAATGATGATCCAGCTCTTGTTCTAAAGGATTCTACAGTTCTTGAAGAAACAAAGAACCCTTTTGGACGAGAGCTGAATGTTTGTGAATAACCTTAATAACCTTAAAAACCTGACATTATATACAGTATAACTGCAGAAATTATTTTAAAAGGCAACCTCTATATCGTTTATTTTATTAACTTAAATTTAACAAGGTAACTTTCATTAAGTACAAGAAAGATAAATACATGAAAATAACCACTTTCAGGCTGTTTAAGGCTAATTCTCTTTGTGATTTTCTTCTCATAATTTTGTTTTAGTTTAAAGCTTAGCTTTGATGTGTTTCAATGGCAATGTGTGGCCTATAGACACAAGACAGGGAGTGACTAAGCAGGAGGCAGATGTGGAAGTTGGACTTCTGCGTGATTATTGGACAAACTGTTTAAGAGGCGACACCACTTCTTATTGACGGCATTTCTTAGTCATTTTGATGCAGCCTGTTGTTTTTGACCATTTCCATTTAAATATATACTGTTGCTAAGTAGCTAGTATTCTTTGTATTATTCTCATTTTTTTTTTTTTTTGCATTTACATTAATAGCAGAACTCATGTTTAAAGAACAACTGCCACTGTTTCAGAAATACATTTGTATAATTTAATAAATAAAAGAGCTAAGATAAGAAGATTAGGTAATACCTGAAAGGGAAAATGAAAAGACTTTTGAAAAAGTAAAAAAAAAAAAGGCCTAGGGCTGAGAACCTCACAATATTTTATACAACTCTGGCCTTAGAAGAGACAGATAAATAACTGTGGTCAGATGGGCCGCCTTAGAGACACCAGATGTTTGCTTGTCAGAGAGAGAAGTAAAGCAGGAGTTAGAGAGCAGAGCTGGGAGATGGCATCTGCTTGTTAGGACGGAGAAGCGTTTGCATGACTTGCATAACAGTGACGGGGATCTGGTCTACGGCTGAATAACAAAACGTTGCCTGAAATGTAATGCATCATAAGAACACGTTAAAAAAAAAAAAAGCCCCAGAAGCATCGCTTGGTGCTGCGTGTAGCACAAAAACGTCTCCATAAAACAGCTGAAAGCACAGTTTTAATCGTGGTCTCTACACGGCGAGCATCTGTCCTACGACCACCATGAGAAAACAGTACCAATGGAACTCATTAAGCAAAAAAAATTTAAGTACACCATGTAAGACACTTGTGGGATGTTTTTTTTCATTCATCTTTGACCACATTTACATATGCATCCCAGAATAACCAGATGTGGTTCGAGTGCACCCTAGACACAACGAGAGGGCACAAACAACTATTCACACGCACATTCACACCTGTTTTCAGCTTAGAATGAACATTTACAGTCAGCCATCTTGATTTGCGAGTAAATCTCTGAAAGTCACACAAGTCGTGCGACCACCTGAACCCTCTCACCTCCTCTTCTCTCTTGCGACCAGCAGACTTTTCTTCCTCCTAATTTTCCCTCCAGTCCTCCAAAACCGTTTTAAATCCTGACCCCCTGAAAACACCTAGTGCCTTCCAAAGTCCTTCTCTGTCTCCCTTTCTCCTGACCTTTGACACATGAACACCTCCAGC
>NC_024315.1:12441353-12451891 GCF_000523025.1 Cynoglossus semilaevis
AAAAGTGTGTTTAGTGACTGTCAATTGCCATAAGATGGCATCCTTGAAATCTAAGAGAGAATCTGTTTGAGAGTAAGTCAAAAACTTGTTCGATTTTTAAAAAACCTAAAACATGTTAGTTTTGCTATTTTCTCTATTTAATTACATAAAAACATCCATATTGCATGTTTTCAAATTATAATTTATTTAAATATTGTTATTTATAATTTCTGCGTGTAAGAGAAAAGTACGTTCCCATCTGCGTCTGTCAAAACCCCGTCTCTGTTCCTGTTTTCGACTTACTATGAAAAGGCTAAATCTCTAACATTTTATCTTTCATTTGAAGCATCTTTTCATTTGAAGTGTCACTATCTCACCTCACCTCGTCAAACAGCCATGAGTCACCTGTAAGACGATGCTAGAAACAAAAAACCTCCATGACATGAATCACTTTTCTTCTCTGACTTTTATCTTGCTGTCGTTCTTTGTTGTAGGTGTATATTCAGGATGCCAACGAATTAGAACAGGAATTTCAAAATCCGTTCTTTGCCTTGACAGTTGAATAACACTGAGTATTTTGCATTAATCTCACACTCCCTACGCCCCCTAGGGCTTTTGTAGCATCACTTGGATTAAAAACTATTTTTATACACCGAGAAGAAAAAGAGAAAGTCTTATAAATTATGTTTTAAATCAAGGCAAATTCTGCTGCACGTTAACATGATATATGTTTTAAGACTGAGGATCTCAATGTCATTAATCATCCGGTTAATGATTGCTCGATTTCAGTGACGTTTTCTGTGGCAAAATCTTTAAATTTGTGAATTAGATGAAATTAACTCACTTTAAGGGTATAGCTGGAACTTTTAAAGCCCGAATTTATAAAGTTGTGGTTTTTTTGCAATAATTACTAATAATAACTCTTATTTCCTTCTGTATACAGTAACTTGATTTTCACAGTAATTTGAATTCACATACTGTACATGAGTACCTATGTCTCTGCACCTGGTTCTGGCTAACTGGTCCTTAAAACAAAAAAGGTTGGGGATCTAGGACATATTTAGGAAAGAAAGAAACTGAAGGTTGAACAATCCATAGTACGGAGTACAACTGGTGAATGTAAACAAAGCCGTGTTCCTCGTACAGCAGTATGCGACTACATGTTCGTCCATTTTGTTGCCAACTTGTTCCTGTCTTAACTAGCTGGTATTTTGTAGTGTTGTTGTCAACAGTGTTTGGCTGTTGGTTATTTTTTATACCAGCAAATGTCATAAATATGACCTGTGTGTCTGCGTGCGTGTGTGTGTTTTTGTGCGTGTGACAGTGTGTGTGTGACAACACCTTGAATTTAAGGAGGAAATGATGAAAAACGTTGAAACACACATACTCTGAAGAGAGATTATTCAACAGACTTTAAATGTCCCGGAAATGTATTTTGTAAAAATTGAGATGGATAATAACTGCACGATAGATCATCAATTTTAGAAACAGTTTGGAGCTGATTTTAAAAGAAAATACTGTCAATATATATTCACCCCAAGCATATCTTGTAAACTAACAGAAAAGAAATGATGATTTACAGGGATGTTTTGCAGTAACAATGTTTGTTTTCTTACTGAAAACAACAGTGTTTGACAATGAAGATAAAATCATCAATCAAATGAACATTTTTCACGGTAAATGTTTTTCATTTATTTAGATCAAATACACATTAGAATGAATTTCCATCGTCTGCCATCCCTAGACTGTCGGCACTCCGGTCTGACAGGCAACACCTGCACTTCTTCACAAAGCAGGCAACATATGCAAACCTCCACTGTGAGGAATAATTAAAGTATGCCTCAGAGAGGATGGGCTGAATGATTCCATTTAGCAGGGCACTGTCCCTGTGATTGAAATCGTAGCAGACGAATATTTTTCATCTGTTATGTGACAGAGTGTGTAAAGAGATTAAAAGGGAAACCGCAGTAGTTGTCCATGTGTGACAGAAAACAGAAAATGTGCAGTAAAATGAATGATAAATAGACAGAGATGTGACTGTGATATAAAAAAAACAGGTTAAGTTAATGCGACTTTAATTCAAAGTTGATTCAAAATGTGTTTGAGACGCTTTTTGTTATAAAAGGAATAAAACATATAAATATAGTACTGTATACAAATATGTATACAAATTTAGTACTGTACATAGATCTACATATTTTTGGTAAATATTTCAAAATACTCGCCGTCAAATTTGGGAAAGTCAAAACGAAACGAAATTTCAGCTGAATCAGGAAACAGGAGTCAACAGGGAGGGAGGGTTTTAACTCACCTGTTGTAGAGGAGAATGTCCGGGACCCATATCAGGTTAGAGGGGAAGCGAAGGTTCTGAACGCCAGGGTAGTTCTCCTGGTTCCATGACAGGTACATGTCAGTCCAGGTCTATGAACACCAATGGACATACGGTCAGTAGATGACAGAGATTATGTTTCCAGACTAAAATAACACCATAAATCAGGCAGCCAATCAGGCGTGGACACATTAAGGGAAGAAATAAGTTATTACTCTAGAAATGAGTAATTGAATGACCAGTTGGTTGGTATTTAAACGGTTTCCCATGTATTCTGATAACATGTACACAGTAATGGTGCGTACTTGTAATCAATGAACTCATAACCTCTTCCTATTACATCGGCTAATGAGCAGACATTCCTGAAAGGTCACATGCTGCTATACAGTATGATAACATAGCGATAACAAACAAATAAAAATGTCAATTAAGACTCTGTTCTGCAGGGAAAATTAATAATTGTTATTAATAAAGTAAGTCACAAATAAAGCGAGTGATTGAAAGTGAAAGTCAAGAAAGTGTGCAATGTTTAAATCGTTGCAGTGCAGTGGATTTGAGTGTAGCCGTTAGCACGCCTGCCTCGGCAGCAGAGAGCAGGTAGTCCTGGGTTTGATTCCCATAAGAACCACATACTTGGTGCAGCCTGTTCTAGTAGGTCTGCTGTTAACACAGGAGTTTCCCAAGTGTGGGATCAATGAATATTATTATTATTAACATTATTATTGTTGTTGTTGGTATTATTATTATTAACACAAAAATCAAGGTTTCATTTTTGTCATAGTATTTTCAGTTATTCTCCTCAATGTGTGTGTATAGGTACATGTAGGCACTGTGATTGTACACACCGAAAATGCAGAGTAGTGATAATCAACCGGTGGCCCACGGGCCTAATGTGGCCCACCAAACCACCCAATCTGGCCCCAAGGCCCATTAATGGCCATAAATGCATTAAATTTTGTCTCAGAATAAAAAAAATATATAAGCAATAGATATCAAAAATATTATTAGATAAAAATTTGTTTCATTTATTTAAATGTCCGGTCCCCTGGGTGTGTGTCCAGAGAGATTCTGGCCCTCAGACAAGTATAGTTGGTGACCCCAACATTGATCGTGTAGAGCAGTGATTCCCAACCATTGTGCCGTGGCACACTAGCGTGCCGTGAGAGATCATTAGGTGTGCAGTGCAAAAGTAATAGGTCCGAAAACTATTATTTATTTATTGCAAATATTTTTTCTTTGTTCATCAATGTGTGACAGGCAGAGCAATTAGATCCTCTTTGTGTGTTTTTTTTCTTCAATTCCTGACAGTATATCATTGTGGTCTTTATCTAAACAGACTGAGATTTTAGTCAATTATGAAGTTACTTAAACTAGAAAGTTATTACATTTCATTATAAATACTTTTTGTGAGATTTTTGTTTGGTGGTATGCCGTGGGGTTTTTCCTGATGATATATATGTGCCGTGGCTTAAAAAAGGTTGGGGAACACTAGTGTAGAGTGCTGGAACCCATAATTGAATGCTGTTGCAGAGATTAGCGTGACGAGTGTGTTGGGTGAAGTGAGGACAGTATACGTACCAGCTGCAGCCAGGCATTGGTGATTAACACTTGGTTTTTTTCATCCTGGAAATGAAACAGAAGGGGGAAAAAAAGTCATCAAAGATGAGCTACATCTTCACACAGATAGAGAGAAAGAGAATAAAAATAACACTAAAGGGCCAAAAGAAAAAAGAAAAAAAAGTGCAGCGCTTGTTTTGTAAACGCAAGGTAGAATAATGAGACAGATTGACAATTATCTCTGTCCCAGATGGGTCGGAGCCAGTGTGTGTGCTGAATGACAATGACTGTGCAGCAGATTTGGACTGTTATCAGTTTTTTTTTTCTGACATGTTTCCAACAAGATTTTTGTGAGTGGATAAATTAAATACGTCAAACTGTGACGGATCAAACACAGCAAGTACAGTATTGTCGTACAGGAAGATGTTGATGAGACGGTATAATGTAAATTGAAGAGAAATGCAGTGACTTTTGATTCTCCTGTAGAGTATTTGTCATTGGCAGCTCTTAGTTAGGGGTCGAAGTCACAGATAAAAATAGTGAGTGAAAAGTAAAGATGGGAAGACTGACAAGAGGAGCAGTAGAGACGCAGAGAGCGTAAGATCAGAGGATGTACTTGGAAGTGCACAACAAGTTTGAGCACAGGTGGATTTTTCTACATCCTTCATCTATTTGAACTAAAAAAAAGTATCTATCACTTCAACTTTGACAGTTATTAGAAGCTACTTTGAAATTTTTCTTCAAACTGCTGCTGGACTTCAAACTCAGTTCTGATTAAGTCAAACTTGACTTGAACGCCTCGTACCTAGTGAACAAAGTTTTTTCTCTTCATTTTTTCCCTCTCTTTTCAACAGTGGCTACAGCTCCAATCTTATCTCCCCTGTCTTTTTCTTAAATCTCTGTCTACAATCTTTTTCAGTACTGTTGAAATGGAGCAGCCTCTTATTGTGCTCTTGACAGAGCAAGGTTTCCTGAACACCTCACACTGCAATCTCTTGTTCAATCTGTAGCTTTTCCTTTTGCTTTCTTTTGGCGTTGCCGTGGCATCTGTGCTCTGACCCCTCTATAGAAATGTTTTTGATGGATGCAGGGCGTTGTTGGTTGGAGGTGTTACTCTGCAGCAAAACACACCGTCGTCTCCGTTTCTTGATGTACTCTGCTCGGCTTTGATCAGTTTTAGATTCACAGAAAGAGGCCTGATTTGCATTTGTAGTGAAAAAGCCTCACAGCTGCCGATGATTTGGCCTTTAACAAACAAACACGTTCTTTGTATTTCTTTAGAAATATATGAAACATTAGGGATCAACAGGATATTTCATGCTGGATATTTCATGTATTGAAGGTGGATGATGGATTCAGTTAAGGACTGCAGTAGACTTATAAATTATAAAAATAAACTTCTAAGTCATCGCATAAAGTGCAGTTTTTACCACTATGTGGTGATGTGACGATTGAATCTCGTGACAGATGAGAGGGGTTTTGTTTTTGTTTCTTTTGCATCTTTTCATTAAATTTTCAAAAGACACACTCTCTGGAAGTCGTGTTCTGTCTAAAACACTGTAATTAAACAAGTCTATGACTGACAGGAATCCAAGTTTTTACGAACCAACAATAAACACACGGCCCGACGTAAGTGCATTGTGTTCAATGTTCCACCATCATGCGTTTTGGCAAGGAAGTAAGTCGAGCAATGTACTTTAGAACGAGAACAAATTTGCATTTGTGCCTGCGTCACTGTAAAAAAAATACATAGCCTCAAGTCTGCAGACAAATCAAATTTGTCACACTCTTTTTGATTTAAAGGTGGAAATATGAGGATGTTTTCCCAATTTTTTAATAGCATTTTGGTGGCAATTTAATTTAATGTTCAACAAAACTGTCTTTAAAATACCGATGATTATGCAAAATTGTATTTTCTCACGTCGACTCACTACTACATCTCCTTGCTTCACTGCTAACGTTTAGCTTTATATACCTTTTAATGAACAATTTATCTAGCGTTGAAACTCACCACATCTATGATTTGTAACAATGTGAAGCCAAGTTCCACGATGAGAGGAGCTGAGTCGTTCTGGACCGGTCTCTCCAGGCGATTGTAGTCCACCAAGAGTTCCTGGTAGAGCTTCCTCTGGTACACACCACCATGGCAACCTACAAGACAAAAATTTACAGATGGTAGACATGAATGAGGGAAGATTTTTAAACCCTTGATATTACTGTATGTTCTTAAAGTTTTTGTTTTGGCGGCTATTTTTGGTGCAGTTAGACTTTCTGGCTAACTTTTACTGTTTATTTTTGCCCTTTGTTTAGTTCTCTCAGTGCTTCCACTTTTAACATTTTGTAATTTCATATTAGATTTTATCTTATATTATTTTTTTATTTTTTCTCCAACGATTTTAACAGTCTGGGATAACGTTGAGTTGAATTGGATTGCCTCATGTTTGCCCAAAACATTTCCCAGTCTCCACCTGCATCTTCCGGTCCATCCTTGACCCCTATTAGCTGCTGTCTCAAAATATTCCTGCAATCATCCAGTGACAGCCAAGACATGAGGACACCCAGAGTGAATGAAGGGCACTGCCTGACTAATTAGTTAATAAAGCACAGGCAAACAAAGATTAATGACTGACACTTGATTTGGGTGCCCAGTTGTTCTGTGCCCAGAATGACAAAGAAGGCAGTGTGACAGCAAATCCACACTGTGGAAACGCTGAAAAAAATGTGGACCCAAAAATGTCATTGTCAAAATAAATGACTTTCTTAAAAGTAAGTACAGAACACTAGTCCATATAATCTATTCACACATCCATTTTCTACTGCGTAATCCTTCTCAGGATTGCTGAGGGGCTTTGGCCAATCGCATCAGTCAACGGGCCAGACGGGGGTTACATCCAGTACTGAACACTCCATCTCAGGGTGCCATTTAGGGACATCAACCATTTACACTCACTTTTCTGGACAATTAACCTAGCCCACATTTTGCATGCGAGCCTCCTGCAAACTTATCAAACCTGTGAATCACTTTTTCGATTAGAATACCTTTTGTAATCAACCACAGAAGAAATTGTCAAGAATTTAAATGGGCAGAAAACTTTATATTTTTTACAATTTCTAGTTTGTCTTTGTTTGTTTATGTAAGGGAAGTCTGGTGCAGACACACCTGGGGATGTGCGAGCTGCCACTCAGGGGTGCGTGAAAGTGCATAAAAATTTAATGGTGGTTCGGGAACTGCTGGTTTTTATAATGGTGACAGACCAAACAATTAAATAGTGTCCCATTAGGTGGCAGTAGATGGCTTTAAAAACTAAAGATGAGAGAGCATTTGAGCTGTTGGAGATCTTAGTATAGTACTATTGTATCTTTCTTTAATTCCTGCAAGTATAGTAGTGTTATGTTCAACTAAACAGGCCCAGGTTTAATTCTGAGTCTATTTTAAGTTGTGATTAAATTATTTTGTCTGTATTTTTTCTATACATTTTATTAACTGTTGTGCGACATTCCTACTGTTAACTATATGCTTTGGATTGATTGATTTATTTCCAGCAACTTCAATCATTTTTGACAAATAGTTACGACGGTTAAAAACACTCTGCAAGTAGTGACTCCTCATTTTTTCAGGCCCTGGTATCCTCGGGAGTATAAGTTAGTATAATCAATGTAGATCTAAGGATTTGTCTTGGGTTTCCAGTTTTTAATACTCTGAGGAAATGATATCCTTTATTTCACATGAATCGAAAGTGTTGTTCCTGCATATTTTAAAGGCATAGGAAGAGAAAAGCAAAATGATATCCTTTATTTCACATTTCATGAATCGAAAGTGTTGTTCCTGCGTATTTTAAAGGCATAGGAAGAGAAAAGCTTCAGTGGATGTTTTTGTTAATGCTTCACTTCTTCAGCAAACTTGTCTGACAGCGTGACCTCTCCTGTTAAAGAGGTCACTGGGGTTTTAAGGAAAACCCGATAACTGTCTTGTTACATTGTGTTTTGTCAGCCCGAGGGCGACTACAGCGGTGACTCCTTCTCGGCTGCTTTCACACTCAATTTTCCATGAATCCTTCAGCCTGTGTGGATGAACTGCGGCAGACTTATGGATCCAAATAAGTTCCGTTTTTCACTTTAAATTTCAATGATAGAGCTAAAAGTTAGTGATGTATTTAACGAAAGTTTTCAGGACAAAGACGGAAGGAATGTATTGATTCGTGTCGATATAGTGAGAGAGCAGCACAGGGGCTGATGAACAGTGTGGGAAACTGAAAACCTTCATCGAGGTTTGTTTTAGTTTTGTACTTTCTATGTCTAATTAGCTATTAATTATGGTTCAGGGTTGGCTGTGAAAACCGCATAGTTATTAAGATTTTAAGGTGGACATTGGCTTGGACTGTAGTTTGCCAAACTGCGATTTTCACACACGCTCAAAATCTGTAGAGAGTACAAAGTGACAGACAGATGGTATTCAGGAATACCCTGGGAAAAAAAGAAGAGATTAGAGTGCAATAACCAGGCAGACCATCTTGACAAGACAGCTTTAAGAACCTAATTAACACCTCCATGATAAACTGTAGCCACATAAATCACGTCAACTCACAATAAATTGCTTTTATTTTTTAATGACAAACACATTCGAATAATATTGTAGAGCAGTGTTTCCCAACCTTTTTTGAGCCATGTCACATATACATCATCAGGAAAAACCACATCACAAAACAAAAATCTCATGTAAGGAAATAAAATAATTGAAAATTGACTAAAAATGTACTCCTGTTTAGTTGAAGACATCGCTGATATACTGGCAGGAATTGTAGAAAGACACTCACAAAACCCTTCGTCAACAGTTCTGATTACCTTTTTTTTTGTTTTAAACAACCATCTGCTGCCACCTAGTGGAAGAGGATTTAATTGCTCTGCCTGTATCACAAAACAAAAATCTCATGTAAGGAAATAAAATAATTGAAAATTGACTAAAAATGTACTCCGTCTTAATGTCTTAAAGTGTATAAAAATCACAAAAAAATCATCTCGAAAGAAAAGACACTAAGATGTTATCGTTAACTTGCTGCTTTACATTTGACAAATTTGATTGTTGATAGTGTCGGATATTAAATAGTCGTATGGAGTCATTCCTATCATTACCATTGTAGCTTACTACAACAACAAACTACCAATTTGGTTACCATAACTCTTACAACTACCACATCCTCACCGTATGGACCTTTTACTAAACATAGCAATTGCTTCATTACCCTTGGTGTAAATGGAGTTATTCCCTTCTTTTACAGCAAGGACACTCCAGTGACCTACAGTACAGTAAGTAGGTCAGCTGATACAGTGTGTCTCTTGGAAGGCACAATGAGAGCAATTCAAATTTTAAAAACACTTGTCTTATTTAATGGTTGATATCATAGCTCAGCGGATGGTCAATGCTGACACAATACCTTCCTAAAACTGAGAATGGTCTCTCGAGCGTTGCGTTTGGGTCCTGACTCCAGCTCAAAACGTAACAGTTTGCTTCCTAATGCATCACACACCTTATAATAGTTGTTTTTTCCCTTCCCAGACCTCAGCAGTAAACCCAGCCCAGGTTTATTTGTTGCATGAGACACAAAGTCACTAGATAGATAGATGTGCAACAGAAACAATGAAAGTACCATTTCAGAAGCAAGCGCCATCTATCAACTTCAAGCAGCTCCGATACACTTGCTCATTGCAATAATGGTGTCTCATATTTCAAGTTTAGCGACCACTATGGGTCTTATTTGATATTCAACGATTAAACCTCCAATGGGTCTAACAGCAATATTGGCCTTGTTATTGGCTTGGTTTCTGCAGCAGTCGATATGCTGGCGATTCACTTTTCTTTCTAGCCATTCATCCTTGAAATCACTCTGAATGAATTTTACAGACTTGGTCTCCACAGTGTTTTCATTGTTTTTGTCTCTCACTGGTGTGACAAATCAATAAGTATGAATCCCCTGGATGGGCCTGACATGAATTCCCAAATTATAAATTCAAGTCACAACTCAAAGGGGACTTGGTTTTATTTATCTAGTTTATTGAGGCTGGAAGATAGTGGTCTGTACTGGTCAGCCATTTATATACCAGTATATTGAAACTATCAGAGTTGCTGATAGTTTTGTAAAGTTGTACTTAAAACACTGCGACAAATCAATTCAGTCTTTAAAATAAACTCTGGCCTTTATGGAAAATCATTTTTGCAAAAACATAAAAAAAATAGTCTAAGCCCCTGCTCGGAAACCTCGCACTGGAGTTCATTACTTGGCCATTAAATTTGTAACCAGGCACAGATTTGTGACTCATCACTGCACACTATACAAGGATATTGTTTGGAAGCCAGTAGCCATTAGCGGAGAACTGCATTTAGCTCATAAACAAAGCAGTTATTGTTAAATTATCTGGTTATGTATCATCTTTACACTATCCAGAAATCTGTTTCACACTGCACTAAGTCTGGAGATTTTCTCACAATTGAAAACAAGCCGAAAATCCCAGCTCCTCAGGGTGATATAAAACCTGCTTTTGAAAAGTAAACAGCAGGAAATGAAACAAAAAAAGTCAAATTACCTCCACGTTTGAGCTTCAAAATACCTGAACTTGAGTCAGATTGATTATCTTTGTACATTTATTTGCCCCAGTTTTAATATAAAATATAATATTT
>NC_024315.1:12451931-12483394 GCF_000523025.1 Cynoglossus semilaevis
TTGTAAATAAGAATCTTATTCTTCATCTGTCGTGTCTGGTGCAATAAAGGTGAAATTAACTAAGCAACAAAGACATATGAACCATACTTCTGTTTTTCACTCTAAAAGAATGTTTTCATAATAAAGAAGCACAATCAGTGGCTAAGGATGATTTTCAATTAAATACGTATATATATTTATGTATAAAGCCTATACAGAACATGCATTAACTTCACAAAAAACAAAACAAAGTGATTAACAATTACACCAAACTATATACATTTCACACTCTGAAGCACTGTCTGGGTCTTCTCACCATGGTGTACAAAATACTGCAGCATTAAGTAGACTCCAGACAGCTGGCTGCTTGCAGCTGAATTAACTTCCCTCTATGAGGGATATTTGGGGACATTAAGGCAAAGACTGATTAAAAAAAGAGTCTGTCTTTAATTTGAATCAGAGTGGCAGAATTAGAAGGAAACGCAGAACATTAACATTCACAAACAAAAGAAAAACAGCAGACCACGAAAGATAAACCAAAATGAAAAAACCTGGAGGATTAGTTGCCACATTAGTTGCAGAGAACGGGGTGATTGAAAACATATGTAGTCAAAACCAGCCAGAAAAAAATCATCCTGGAAAGGCCACTAAGATGTCTCATCTGCAATATGCTGCTCTACGTTTGAGTATCATCTGCATATAGATGATACATCCATGATGAATTTGATTGATGATAGTGTCACCTTCACGTTAATGTTGAATGAAAAACCAGCAAGTTATTGCTTTTTTTCTGTGCTGGCAGAGAATCCACAGGGTTTAAAGTTTCCAAGTCTTAACTAAATATCTCAAACATCCTTCATCCCATAACCAACGAGCAGCAACCCAAGGACTCGGCCACCACAGAAAGAAAGATTAAGTATTGATTAACATCAGGTGCACTGAACATTTGGGGAACTTTGTTTGGAAATCGAATCACATTAAAGCAGCTGGTTAACAACAATCCTTAAAAAAGATCAATACATATCCCAGGTCTAAAGAGTTGAGGAGACAGATCCCGATGACTTGTCCAGTCAGCTTATTTTGTGCAAGAATACAAATCAAGGTCACTTTGGTAGCTTCAGCTAACTAAAGTTTCAAGGTGAGGTTCTGCTGTACACAGAACGATAGAAGGTTTCTGAGAACACACTGCTTTACGTTTGCACGTCGCTGCATCATTTTAACTTCTCCGCCTCAAGTGTACGATGTTTTCTTCCTGTCAGATACTTTTCTTAGAGATACATAGACCTACTGAGCCAATAAAACTGCAAATGTACTCCTTAAACAGTAAAACCATAGACAAGACTCTGCTTTTGTTTTCCCAGTGGCCACTTGTGGTACTACACCAACAATCCTAATCCAAATGTTCTCACATTGGCTATTACCTAAAACACAAACAAAACCCAGAAAAAAGACATCAAAGCATTTACATCATTTTGCTGCCCCTTGCAATACCTCTGCCCATCCTGGGGGCCCAGCCTCCAGTTTGGGAACCAGCACTTTTAAATATGTAATTGACTAAATTGTATCAATGTTATTAATCTGATTAAAGGTATAGACATAGAATTATGCATTTGAAAGTGCCAAATGTAATTACACAGTAGACCTCTTTATGGGAATAAAAACTAATATTATAAATACATTAGGAATTAATGATCCTGAACATATCTCCAGTTTCTTCATGGTGGAGCTTCTGAAAATAAATCACTCACAATAAGTGCTTTTTATGTCAAGTGTACAGTGTGGAGCAGAAGGTGGGACAGGTGGTAATCCTACATCATGTTGGCCCTTACACTTCAGTGTGTCATTTCACAGTTCGGGGCAGTTAAGCAAACATGTTTTAATTTTTTTTCTTAAGATAAGTGTGACAACATGGCTTAGAAAGGACAATATTTTACGCTATGGGCGCCGTACTCCCTCCTGGTGTAACTGCTAAGACCCACTTTCAATGTCCAATATTCTTTTGCTGTACTGTTAATACACTGGCTTGACTTACTATTAACTACATATGTTAAAAAAACACTATTTTTATTCCAACTTGTCTGACACACCGTTCCTCTAAGGATCAGAGTTAGTGTTCTTTAAATAGAACCTTTCCTTCTCAGTGGGCAGCATGTCTAAGTCTAGTTGAATCTATTCCCTTTTCAGTGTTTTTTTTTTTTTTCAATTTAGGACATTGCAGTTACTTGGGCATCACCCACTGGGCAGAATAAAAACAATCCTTGTAAACATTTCATTGTTCGATAATGAAAAGCACCTGTTTGGGAGCTTAGTTTTTTTTTTTTTATTTCAATTAAGATCTTGTGTGAGAATTTCTGGAGGGAGATCCTGTAATAGCACATACACGAATTGCAGTTCAAGAGCCACTTATTTATCTGGGAGTTCCCAACATAGGGGGCGCGGAGCCAATATAATTTTACAGCCATTTTTATCCAAATAGTTCAAGTTTGTGTGTTTATTGTCCACCAGTTACGGGCTTTCACGATCTTGGGAGGTTGAATCGTTGTCAAAAAGTACAAGGGCAGGGGGCGCTATAGAAATAAACAAATTTTCATTTCAATATACAGTGGTTCCCAAACTTCTTCTGCAGCGCCCCCAATTGACTGTTAGCCTAGAGCTAAGTCTACCCCTTACTCCCCCACATCTCCTCCCACAGTCCCACTCCTCTCCATACCGACACATTGACAGCTATTACAGTTGGGAAAATTCCACTGTTTTGTACTAGCAATTACAATAATCACAATAAAGTTTGCCGGAGTTTTGAATGTGTCAGATGGGAGTGAGGTGGAAGGAATGGGGCTGTGGGGGCACTGTGAGTCCATCCAGATCACTGTGATTTGACCAAAGTTTGAAGCAGTGACCTTCTCCTATGACCTTCTTGCACTTAAAGACAGAAAAAACTCCATTGTAACCAAAGTCAATTTAATCCTAATGGTATAGAAAACTACACACACTGTGTGTAAAAACACAGCCTCTCCAGCACATATAGAGATTTAGTCTCCTCATGGAGTCCTGTATGAATATCCTCTGTACACTGGCACGCACCGAACAATGCTTTAGCTGCAGATTACACTGCAGGGATAAAAAGGGACCTCGTGCGTCAACCTCCTTAGTCCGGGACAGATGTTGTGTGTCTAATAAAGAAAACACGCTGCACATGTGCAGCAGTGTGGTGCAGGAGATTAAGACAACACAAACGAGAAACTTTTGAAGCGTCATCTCACAAACACTCATCTCCCCTCTGCCTACTTTCACAGCTCTGACGTTCCTGTCGCTCCAAATGCGCAAGGACGCGCAGCCAAAGTCATTGAGTGTGACCGGAGCCACAGCTCTCACCCGTCTGACTGATGATCATGCAGCTCCTGTGAGAGACACATATATCCTTCATGGACCGGCAGAGCGTCGCCGGGACTCACCTTGACAGTAGAACGTCACCCACAGATAAACTCCGATCAGTACACATCCCAAACTCCTGTGAAGCTCCATGGCAGCGGAGGAGCTGCAGCCGTGTCCGAGCGTCAGTGCAGCTTTGGGTGAGACTGTTGCTGCTCTCTCTCTCTCTCTCTTTCTTTCACTTCCTCACTCACTCACTCTCTGTCTCTCTCTCTGTCTCTCTCTAGCTCACTCTCTCTCTCTCTGTGTCTCTCTCTTATCCACACGCACTTTGTCGCCTTTTGGTCTGTTGAAGTGACCAGACTGCCTTTGTGCACAGCTACTGTATGTCTTTTTGTTATATCCTCCCTGTAATGCTGATGCTGATGACAACAATCCACAGGCTGTTGTTGCCAAATGTCGTCAACACTGTTGACGTTAGTCCATAGACTCATGTCAGCATCATCCTGGTTTATGGACGATGACACGAACAAAGAGGAACAGAAATGACTCTTATGTTTTTTTCTTATGTAGAGGTAACTTCTCAATTTTAGCTGCACTTAACTGACTTTTTTATCTTTAATTTAAGTAAACTTAAAAAAACAAATTATAAAACAAATATTATGCATTACAATATATCTTTAATTTAATAAGTAATATTAAAAAAACAAAATATAAAACAAATATTATGCATTACAATAACAATAATTACTATTATTATTATTACATTGTTTACCTTAAAAGAAGTGACTTCATGTCAGTTTTTTTTATTGCTAGTCTTAGGTTAATATCATAAGTGATATTAACCTAATTTACCTAATTTATTTATTTTGATAGACAATGATGAACACACATTGTCCTGTTGTTTTTCAATGGTTAAAATAAGAGGGATATTTATTTATTTATATGTACAGGTGTCTCTCTTCGTTTAAAATTTGTTTGAAATTGAAAGTGTAAATGTGAAAATGTGAAAAATGTGAAAATGTGAATTTTCCCCATGTACCATGCGCATGCGTACCACCAGTGGTACGTGTACCACAGTTAGAGAACCACCGCTGTAGGACATAATATGCTTACAAATCTGGGGTAGCCCATGTAATCCATATATGGCTCATATACATATATGGTCATAAGAACACAGTTCTGATATCATAGATCTATTGGATTGTTTTTTATTTTTTTTACTAGGCTAAATGTTTGTGGACTGTTCATCAATGACTGTCAGACATTCAAAGAAAGTTATATTTTATTAATGGTTCAAATGTGTTCCGGTAATACAACTGTATCGGAAGATAAAATGATTAGATACTTAAGCAAAAGCTGTTACACTTTCCCAAATGTTTCCCAAAATGCTGACAGTTATCCACAGACTAAGCAAAAATCCAAATGTTTCCCTAAATGACAGTTATCCACAGACTAAGCAAAAATAGCTAATCTAGCTAGTCTAAAAATTACCAAGAGTTGGCTCCAGGGCATTGATGAAGATAGTAAAAAAAAGTGGCGTGAAACTCACAACAGCAAAAATTTGGATCTTATGTTAAAAAGTAAAAAATTTGACTTCACAATATTAAAAAAGTCATTTTTCTTGTTTTCTTTAGAAAATCAATTTTTGAAAATATGTTCACGACTAGCGCCAATGAAAACAAATAGGTTTTTGTTCCAATGGACATTTCTTACATTCTATTGGAGTATGTTTGTACATTTGCAGTCTTGTTCTGTTTCTGATTATTTTCTTTATATTTGTTCACTCTCCTCCAGGAAACCTGCTCCTTATTTGTACGCAGAGTCCGTTCCTGATTATTCAGACCCTCACGCCGCAGCTCCATCTTTCAATTTTGTTCCTCTGGAGGAAAACCAAGAACTTTTGGATGTGTGAAATTACAATCCTGGTTCTGGACATTGATAAATCAGGTACAGTGAGATAATCTAACATGCACCTCTTCTTACTCCATGACCTACTATCTTTATGACTTAATTATGACATATTCTTATGACATATTCTTATGACATATTTTTATGACATACTATTCTTCTTACTCTATGACCTACGTCCATCAACTGTACTTTTAATGTTTATTATTTATAAACTCAAATTAGAATGACTCAAATTGTAAGTCGCTAAATGGCTTGTAATGTAAACGTCCATCATGGGATTAATGGAAAATTAGAACTTTTTCTAACAATCAAACTACAGTAAGTAAAATCATGTGTTCAAACTTTCCAAAGACGATCACAATCCTCATGCTGCGTCCTCTTTTTATAGAGACGGTTCCATAGAATATGTGTCATATTTTACCAGTTGTCTGTCCCAGCACAAATCCTATGAATGGTCATCTTAGAGACAACTTTGTGGCCCATTCATTTAATACCAAGATGTGAAGTTTCAGGTTAGTCACAATTTACTTACTTAGTGTGAAACCGGGACCCGTGTAGTTGAACACAACGCAGATGTAGTCACAGGAATTGAAGAAAGACAGACATAAAGATTCTCTTGTACTGTTGGAATCTCCTTATTTTTTTTTAGAATTTATACAAAGCCATCTGCTGTAAAAAGTTTTTAAAAAGTATTTAATGATTTTAATGCAGTAAAGAGATAATAGTTTTCAGACCAATAAAGTGAAATCGGATATATTTCTTCCAGTCAACTGATGATGCCGTGACACAGTTGTTGGGAATCATCGATGTGTCATTTTCTCTAAAGATAAGGGGCGTGTCAATCTGCAGGCTGCAAAAAAAAAAAAAAAAACAAGGTAGCCGAAATACTAATGCCAATGGGGGGTGGAGTAAGGGATTGGTAGGTGTGATAGGAGCTTTTAGCCAAATAGCTGTAAGGTACACAGCCCATTGAGGTCATGTCGCTGTCAACACAAACATTGAGTGTTATTCTTAGGGTCACATCCAGGGAATTAGGACACTGATGGTCTCACATACAACCACCTGATTTCAAGTCGTGTTAAACGTGTGCGGATTGCAGATGGTGCCTTAGTGGTTCAGTGACTTAAACCAAAAGGACGAGCTCAGCTATATTTCTTCAACACAAAGAATAATGTGTTTGATTTTTGCGTGGTAGACGACTCGACTGTCAACCAATAAAATTGTAGGAAATCTAAAATTACATTCAAAGGAAAGTGTGTAAATAGACAGATCCGTACCTTATCAGTGGCCTTCACAAGTTATTGTCAAGTTATTGTCAAGCATACAATAACACACTTTCATATAGTTTGTATTTATGGTATGTGACAGTCCAATCATGGAGTTGTGTTACTTAACCATGCATTGATTCATGAAAGTAAACAGTTTCCTTAGTGAAACAGAGTAATTAAAATGCAAAAACAAAAATTCTTCTGGCTTATTGAAATAAGCTGAGATAAAATAATTACTTTATGTAATTAAGTATTAATGTATTAAGTACAAATGTATTCGACAGCTGAGTTAGCTCCCGACTAAATCACACTTTACTACCAGTTTTTTTCCGACTCTTCAGTTTCTCACAAGACAGCTAGCCTTTTTTTGTTCATGTTGTTCCCAACTTTATAGTTGTATAGTGAAACTGAATTTTATAACTAGTTTTGATTTAAAAACAAAACATCTTCATGATGTGCTCAAACTTTCTGCTCTACGGAATTTCCAGCGATTCCTTTTATATTTTTAAAAATAGCTCCCCAGACATTAGCGCCGTGATGGTAGGCAGAGATGCTGCTCTCTTGACTTGTGAGCGTTTGTGATCGGTGCAGGCCGTGAATCCGATTAAATGAACGCAATTTCACGTTAGCATGCACCGCTGGACGCGTGTTTTATCAGGGCGGCAGCTGTGTGTGGAGCGGCGTGAATTTGCTTCATGTGGCCAGTTGTGTAAACATATTGCATAATGTAATTGCCTCTAACAAGACAGTTTTTAGCCCCCGTGTGATTGGCGACGGTAACGTCAGAAATCACTCCCGGTTGTTGCTTCTTGTTGTGATGCACAGCTGATCTTTTTTACAATCTGTTTTTACAGCCTGTCATATAATCCTCCCCCACATCCCAATGTTCCTTTTTCTTCATTTTTCCCTCTTCCACTCGTTTACTTTTTCCATCATGTCTTACTTAATCCATCTTCCTCTCTTCTTTTCTTCCTCTCCATCTGCCACAGTTTTCCTCGACCCCTGCTGTTGCTCCTTTCTCAGTCTCCTCCTCCTCCTCCTCTTCATCCTCTTCCCATCACTGTGTAGTCTTTTGTTGTTTCCTTCACTGTGGTCCGTTCCGTTCCGTTCTTCCGCAACTCCGCTTATGACCATCAGATGCAGCGCGACCGTTGCGAGGGCCCCTGCAGCGTTCCCTGTCACCGCCGCGCTCCTTCATTCATCTCTGCTTTAGTGTGTGTGTGTGTGTGTATAACACACCCTCCGCCCTCCTCCTCCCACTCCTCACCTCTCCCTCTTACTCTCTCTGCCTCGGGCTCCAGTCTGGACACATGTACGTGGACGGCGTTCAGCTCACATTAAATAAATGTCCTTTTGGCAGAGCCTGCGGGACTGAGGTTGATCCTGTGTGTGAGAGTGTGTGTGTGTGTCTGTGTACGAGTTAGTATTTGATTTTTTTTTTCATGTATATTATGTCCACATTGTCCACCTGTGTTGTTAATGTCACATACCCCTCTGTAGAAGCGACCCCCCCCCACCTCACCCCTGACTCACCCTGCTGCACTTCTCACCCCAAACACATTAACATCCAGCACACACACTGTTACAGCCTGCAGCCCTCTGGACATACAGACAGCATCATGAGGCTTATGAGGCTGAGTTCTGACGTAGACAGAGGCATGTGTGTCATCGTACTGTGCGAGCTACAGGAAGTTACTTTACGAGAGCTTTTATGGAATTTTTTTTCAAGCATGTAAATACCTGGGTCTGTACGGCACGTGGGTCATCAGATAACTGGAGAGTTGAACTAGCATGTAGAGAAGGTACATTACTTTTGTATCTTTTTTTTCTAAATACAGTCAGATGTTTTCTCTGATTGTTTGGTCTGGTATGAGAAAATGGTTCTATATAAATCACTGAATTAGCTAATTGATATGTTTTGTTTGTGTGTCTTTCTTCAGTTCCTGCCAGTACATCAGGATTGTGTTCAACTAAGCAAACCAGGGTAAGTAGTGAATTAAAACTAATATTTTAGTTATATTATATTTAGTTATATTATACTGATATTTTGACAATTGGTATTGTATGGCTCCAACGTGTGATACATGTGGCTCAAAATAACTCAAAATTTTCACACAGCTTTATGAAGTTCACCAGAAGTTAAAGTAAAAAAACAACAACAACGTCTGGTCGGGATCCTGCAGCTGGAGGAACGTGCTGAGAGGGATCTGCTGTTTAGTGGCTGGTCTACACCGCCTGAGAAACTGAGCCCAGTTTGAAAGGTTTGAGAGTTGATTTTTTTCTAGAGCACACACTCATTATTTCGTGCAGTTTTCCAATAGAAATATATATGGATTATCTGAATGTTTAAAAACCACAGCAGACAGACTGATGATGCTGTTTTCTGTTATTGACTATTACGATGTATTGTGACCTTTACCGTAAAGATTACAGATGCTCAACACCTGATTTGTACCTTTGTTACTGAAATCTGTGAATAGATATTTAACTTTCTGTGTGTACAAAAATGTAAGAATATTTTTCAAATCCAATCCTTTTTCTTCTTACAGCAGCAGACAGGCAGCAAAAGGTCATATGCTTTGACCAAAGGTGCAGGTTTCATGCACAGGATGTATGCCACCTGTGGCGGTGAGCAGCAGCAAAGGTTGGTTTTACATCACGCACGGCGACCTTTTCACCACCGTACAGTGTGACTGGCACTCTGATAGGACAGATTTACATGCAGGCACACAAACACGCCCACTGTGTGCACAGGTGACATTTTGGAAGAGGGTATAATGCAGCAGAGACATGTTATTTATTAGTCAATGACATGATCCGTTCCCTCTGCCTCGGTCACTCGCAGCCACAGAGCCAGGAAACGCAGGACTGTAATTTCCCTGCGGCTGCAAACCTGGAGTCTATTCATTAGGAATAAATGTGGGACTGATTTTTTTTTTTTCTGTACGACACACATTTCTCAATCCACCTTCAATTTCCCGGCAGTGACAACAGAAGTGCTGTTCAATATTTGGACTAATACCACTCTGGAAATGTCTGGAGCTTTCCCATTTCTTGTTGTTTATTTCAAATGGAGCCCTACGTCTGCTTACATCAGTACAACATGTACTCATCCCAGGAGTATACAGGAATATGACGTGACTGTGTACAGAAGCTTGATGTGTTGTGTACTTCGGTGTCACTGTTGATCAACAATATAACTTCAAATCCAATTACACTCAAATGGAAGAAGGAGAGTCAGGAGGAAATGTATTTTCTTCTTAGGTCAAGCTAACTGTACATTCTGTCATTCAATCTGCTTAGAAGTAATAAGTATATGGTAATCTTTGGATTTTTTTGATTTTTTTTTTTTAGCTTTTTTTAGCTTTGAGGTTCCCAAAGTGGGGGGCATGTCCCACTAAGGTGAGCAAAAACTATTGGTAGGGGCGCCCACAGTGAAAGGTTTGCACAAATTTTCCATTTTTTGTTTGATGAAAAAAACACTTTTGTAAGACTTACAGTTTTTTTTAAAATTAAATTCAGAAGCAAAAGCTCAAAACTAGTTGGCCTTGTGGGTTGTGATGATGCTCTATCTACAAAAGGAGGTGCTAAAGAGAAAAATGGGGATTGGTTTTCTATTGCGAAGCCATGGTCAGAGTTGCAGGGAAGCTGGAGCCAATCCTAGCAGTTATTGGGTGGAGTGTGGGGTTACACTTTTTAAATCCATTAAAACCTCAAACGTCCATTGTTTGTCTTGAGTAAAACACCTTCAACCTGTAGGTTCTGTGTTCAGACTCACGGGGCTGCTTATTTTAAAAACCCTCCATGTTCTGCTTGTTTATCAGAGTGGACTCCTTGGGGGCAGGCTCGCCCAAACACCCACACACCAACTCGTCTGCATGAGTCAGATGTGAAGCTGTTAATAATAGAAGAGGAGACTGAGGTCAGACCGTCCAGGTGCAGGGGAAACAGAGAAGATGCTGCCATTTTTAATAAGACTCATCACCAGGAAACTAGGCCAACGATGGAACGCCAGGATCCACACAGAGCTGAGGTTTGAATTAAAATCATTTTTAGATGTCACAGAAGCCCATGAGCTTGAAATTGACTTCACTTAAAATCTGAAAGATAAATAAATGTACAAACTGAAAATATGATGGTTTAATAATAGCAAAGATATCTGAAAAACAAACACTAAATCCCAATCATTTTAATTAAAATTGAATCAAATAAAATATATTACTGTAATCTTAAATACTAGAAATTTTATATGACATTATTTTAGCACTGAAAAATTATAATTATTTTTAAATTGAATCAAATAAAATATATTACAGTAATCTTAAATACTAGAAATTTTATGACATTATTTTAGCACTGAAAAATTGATACAGTCATTTCGCCTGTTTTTCACCTGTCAACAAAAACAGTTTTCTCTATCAGAGCTGTGTTGAACAGATTTATTGCTCCAGAGATCCTTTGCTGCCACGCGGTGGTGATACTGTAATATTACACCCTACGAACCAGAGTCGGTGAGTGACACAGTGCACAGTTCGTTTCTGCAGCCAAATACAGCTTGCCCAGTTCGTTTCTGCAGCCAAATACAGCTAAGAGGTAGATTTTAAGTAGCCTTAGAATTTCATCCTGAAATGTAAAAAATATATTTTTCCCACCGTTAAATGCATTATATATGTTGTCTATAATTTCTAGGAAAAGATTTTTAATATTGTTTCCATCAAGTAGCATTTTATGGTACAGAAAACTAATTTCAGCTATTTGTTTTCTTAATCTTTTAGCTGTGTCTCGCTAACTTTTAGCTTTTCAGAGTTTGTTACTGTCATTAACTTCATTTAGACTCTCTTTTAAGAAACCATGGCTAACGATTGGCTAATTATAGTATTCTTTTTTAAGTGATCTTCGATGCAGAAATTTGTTTTACAATAATTACTGAGCAAAATGTATTGTAATATAATATTTTTAAAGGCTCTAAGACATGAAAAGACTTCTTTCATCAAATTTTTCATAAAGAAACTAGACCAATCTAAATAAGAAAATGTAAATTTCCTCCAATATTCGTTCGTTTATTAACAGCAGTGTCCTGCAGCAGTTTTTCTGTTGTTAATATTACATGCGTCTTCATCAAATACACAGAAGAAAACAGTGGAAATGCGGATGCTACTTCTGCCTTACAGCAAAAAGACTACAATCCAATATTATTACGTGGTATGCTTTAACAGCGGTACATTTTTAAGTCTTTTAGCGACTGATCTGAATCTTGCAGCGAAAATACAGTAAGTTACCAGTGTAACATATCCAGTAGGTGGCAACAGTGCAACATAAAGGAGCTAGTTTGCTGCTGTCACAAGCAAACCAAAATGAAAACAGACAGAAGATTATGACGTCACATCTTTTATTGAGAACCTCGTTACAGAACATACAATACAGTGGAGTCAAGGTGCGTGTGTGACACAAATCAACCCATTGTGCGCGTTGTTCTACGAACAGTTACAGTGTTACAGTGAATACAAAAACACGGACGTCCAACAACACACACCACTTTAACCTGCTTATTGCTGTATCTCCTTGTTTCTCCTGATCATGCATACAATACAATGTAAATGTAGGACACTGTGATTCCCAGAACTGTTTTTTTGTCAAAAATACTGGAAATGTATTGCATTATTGTTTCATTCAGTAAATACAGTAATAGGTAGAGACGACCTGAAGAGTGCAGAGGAGGTGTTTTCAAAGAGTTTTTGTGAGTACTGTACGTGTATTCACTAAGGTGTGCTGAGGTACATCTTCAGAGCAGGGGTGAAGATCAGGATAGTTCCCAATATTGACACAGTGAGGAAGGCCCAAAGGAAAATTCTGTCCAACACCTGAGCCACAAACTTCCAGTCTTGTACGACCTGAAATGCAGAAATTATTCAGAATAAATTCCATAAAGTTCATTTAAATTCAATATTTGAATGACGGTAGAGATATTTCAGATGTTCAAACCCTATGTCTTTTTCGCTCACCTCTCGTATGAAGTGCTCTTTTTTAATGTGACGGCTGATGTAACGAACTGAATATGTGGCTTTTTCCAGCATGGCCAGCCAGGCCTGGTTCTCGTCCTCCTTTCCACTGAGGGGCGCCCTCTGCTGGTTACCACAGTGACCAGGGCCA
The DNA here is from genome assembly GCF_000523025.1 of Cynoglossus semilaevis. NCBI lineage: Eukaryota > Metazoa > Chordata > Actinopteri > Pleuronectiformes > Cynoglossidae > Cynoglossus > Cynoglossus semilaevis. Next base: position 12,464,612 of record NC_024315.1, read on the forward strand.
CCCTTCCTCCCTGCAGCTTTGCAGGACTTCCCCTCAGGGCTGTGTGTCTCCATGTCCAGGTAATGATATCTGCAGATAATTAAAACAATGTAAAATAGTAGTGTTTTCTGACTTGTATGTAGTGTGTATACCAAGGATGTCAAACATATGGCTCACGGGCCAAATCTGGCCCGCTAGGTGAATTTTCATAAAATGATAAAATAAAATGACACAGAAACACTTCATGTTCAGGAAAAAGGTTTTGTAAAATTATATTTCACCAAATATGAAGATTTATCTAATTTACGTCATTGCATGAAAGCAAAGGGGGAAAGGACAGACTTTTTGTTATTTATAGGTAATTATGTTGTTAAAGGTTTGACTCCGGCCGTCTCACCTGTCGGTGTGCCCTCTCATACACAGCAGTCTGGGCAGCCTCTGGAGGAACAGGCTCTTCACCCACGGAGCCATTGGATGGTAGGTGGCAGAGGAGCGGTGGTGGACATTGATGACAAAGACAGTAACGATGATGGAGAACGTGACGAATATCATGATGAACAGCAGGTATTCACCAATCAGTGGGATGACCTGGGGCAGACGAAGAAAGGTTAATTAAATATACAATATACTGTACATTTGCCATAAAGTACTACCTAAATTATCGAAAATATTTGTCTTTAGCATCATATTCTTGCATTTACACTTCATTGGTAAGAAAAGTCTGATCTAGTCACTTGTGGAGCTCAGCTTTTTCTGTGCTGTTTCTTTATTATGGTTATAATTTCCTTGCTGATTATGTTTCCCCATTGATTTCTTTAGCTAACATTTCTGCAGTTACTGCATGTGTTTTGTGTATTTTAGTTTTTAGTAGCAAAAGTACAATTTTAATACCAAGTTTAATTTTAAAATATAATTACTTTTAAATGATCTTTCTTCCACAATTTCTGTGCTTATTTTCCTTTTTTTCTGAATATAAAGGAGAGAAAACTAGCTCTTTTTTTGCTTTTATTTAGCTTAGTCTAAGGATGTTCATGTGTAAGAAGCAGCACATTGAAGAAAGTACTGAAGTACCTTCCCTTTGAATAAGTTTTTAAACAGAAACGTTTATCAGACAGATGTCAGTAACCTCTTAATTGAGTTACACGTTTTTAACAAGCTGCAGGTGTCTCACGAACAGTGACTGTTATCACCAGCGTTAATTTGAGTGAACAGTAATTAAGATTGTATTTATGATAATTGGACACAGAGGGAAGCAGAACTTTTAATATATTTTGAAAAAAAAAAAACTTTTTTGTGGCAACAGACCTTTGAGGATGACGGAATGATTTCTTCTATGACCAGGAGGAAGACGGTGAGGGACACGAGCACGGATGTAGAAAGAGACAGTTTCTCTCCTTCATCTGAAGGTAAGTAAAACACCAGCACTGTCAGAAAGGACAGACCCAGACATGGGATGATGAGGAAGAGGGTGTAGAACAAGGGCAGCCTCTTCAGGATGAAGGAGTAGGTGATAAATGGGTACCAGTAGACCCCATCCCTCCTGCTCCCCTTCACTCCTGTGGCATTTAGGATCTCCCACTCCCCGTTATCAAAGAAGTCTTTTCGGTCCACGTAGTTGTCCACCAGCACCAGGTCAACCATGTTTCCATCATAAGTCCAAGAGCCAAACTTCATGGAGCAGTTCTGTCGATCAAAGGGGAAAAAGGTGACGTCCATGGTGCAGGAGGACTTGTAGCTGGCCGGCGGAGTCCATGTTATGGTGCCATCCCAGCGCACGATGGCTTTGGTCATCAGAGAACCCTCAAAACGTCCATCCGCGCTGTGAACAAAGTCAGGAGAAAATTATTTTAGGGAAATGAAAAACTGATAATTTACAGGTGTTTTTAGAATGTTATATCAGCCAAAAAAGTATTTATATTTTAAAAGTCTGTCCACTTGGGTAATTTGGGCTGTGGGACACTCTGGGACATGGGTCTGATTCTTCTCGCCATGATGCACCAGACTTTTTAAATAGAATTCAATCTTATCAGTTAAATTCCAAAATTAAAATTAGACTCCAGGAAATATGTTAAAAAACACTAAGGAAGGAGGGGGGAAAACCTAAAAAAATTATTTACAAACCCCGACCTTGAGTTATTGCTGATAAGTGCTGCATAACTCACTTTTCGTAGAGTACGATGTCAGGCAGCCATATCGTCTCTGAAGGCACTCTGATGGAAGTGACGCCCCCATACTCATCTGGATCCCACTTTAGCTTCACATCAACCCACTCCTGAAAGTAAAGACATAATGATGCATTTTAGCAGGGCTGTATAAGAGAGCTATATAATGTCAGCACCACGGACAGCGCCAGTCAGCAAACAGGAACTGTCTCTGCCCTGCTAGTTCACAGTGAGGACAGTGAGGATTGTCATTCCATTCATTTATGATGATAATGATTTTATTTCCCTTACAAAGTGTACAGCACTCTGCTACAACGGTGGCCTTAACAGAGCTGGTATTCACAGTTTTAAAATTTTTATCGTGCATATTCATACCTGCCAAAGCCAGACGTTTGTTGTCATCAGCTGATTTTTTTCATCCTGAAAACACAACAAAAAATATCTTATAAATCTCAGAGGTTAGAAATCTCCGTAGCACTCAAAAGGATTTTCCAAGATAACATCAATGAACCTGAGCTGCAGCTCGAGGGACATTTGCCTGTATTCATCATTAAAAATGTTGTTCAAAAAGGTTGCAGGCAAATGTCCATCATTAAAAATGTTGTTCAAAAAGGTTCCAAAAAAAAGGTTTTGTTAATCTTAATTTTACAAAATATATGATAGCTAAATGGCTAAATAATATTTAATAATATTTTAAATATGTTTGCATTGAAAACGGAGTAAAGTCAAGCTTCTCGCACTTTTCCATTTGGCAAATGCAGCAGTAGTTCTGTCCAAATACCACAAGATGGCCCCCTCCTGAATGCTATTCACAAAAGTGGCGAACAACCACTAATGCTGATGCTGGCAAAATATGACCCTCGGTGTAGTTGGAGTGTGTGTGTGTGTGTGTAGCCTAGCGTAAATTATAAATGTGTCCTGGTGCCTCTCAGCCTGATGGCCTCATTACTTCCTCTGCTGCTCTGAAGGATCACCTTCTTTAACCTTTTCTTCCCCTCATGTCTTTTTACCGTCCTCCCGTTTCAGGCGTCTGAATTCCCTGAGCTCCTCCTTCTGCTCCTCACCTCTGCCTTTTTATCCTAACACAGTGCCTCTCTTTGTTAAAGTAACTTGGTTGATCTCAGCTCAGAGCCACCGTTTTCACTCCTGTCCTTTAGAGGTGAGAATATTTAAAATGCAGGGCTTTACTAAGTTGCTTTTCCAATGACAGGTGAAGGACAAATGCAGTGCAGTGTATATCAACTTTTTATTGGAATGTTAATCAAGGCTAATTAATGTGATGTGGATATCATACAGCAAAGTAGATTTCCTTAAAAAGTCAAAAACCTGAAGCTAAATTCAAATATTTAGCCGAAGGGAGACAGGAGTAAAAATATGGATGTCAGATCAAATCAACAAACCGATATTATTTTTATTAACATAACATTAACATCTTAATCGGACATCCCTAACAAAAATGTCTATGACATTCAGCCAATCAAATTTAGAGATTTCGCATCACCACATTTTCTCAGCCCTTTTTTTTTCATTCTAAACCACGCTTTTAAACGCCTTACCACATCGACCAGCTGGGAGATCTTGAGTCCGAAGCGTACTGTGATGGTGTCGTTGGAGTGCTGCACAGGCCGCACCCACTTCTGGTAACCTTTAAAAAGGTTCCTCAACAAGGAATCCTCCATTTCTGCCAGTGACACAAAGTCCTCTTCATCTGGAAGAAAGAGCAGAAGGATTTTTTTTCACAACTGACGACTAGAATTTAATCATTTCTGTTCATTACTAAAGCTAAAACTTCACTTGAATATCAGAATACGGTTACAAACCAATTTTTTAATCTGAATTAAATCTTTAGATTTTTCACCTCTGTGCTCAGATTAGCTGCCTAATCCAGCCCAGGTGACAATGAATAACATAAAATATTTCTTAAATATTTTGTTAATCTTTTTTTCTTGATATTTGTTTGTAACAAATCCAAAAGTCTTTTCCTAGGAATCAAACCACTCAGACTGTACACACACATGTAGATAACACGGCCTTGCCTAGCCTGACGGCCTGTCATGGCCTAGCGAATAGAGCGAAAAACAAATGATCGTGCTGACATGATCGCCACAGACAGCGTAAATGTCCAGGGCAGAGGAGCCGAGCACAGAGCTCTCTGCGCAGTCAGCCACGAGACATAACAGTCAGTTAAAGAGTGACGCTGACACTGAGCAGGACATGTAGTGCGCAGAATGAATTGTGCTTTCGCTTCAGCAGCCCCTGGTGGAGCACTGACAGCTGGGAGATTTCAGGGCTCGTCAGTAGATCCCCTACGTCGCTGCTTTTTTCTCTGAGTTCAAGTTAAACAGTCACGTGTCGTGGCTCTGAGGACAAACAGTGAGCACATCCTGAGCTGCAGAGTCCAAACACCGTCTTCTGTCACTGTTTATCAAAGACTCCCAGCTTAATGAGCTGTTTTTTCTTTCTTTTCTTTTTTTTTATTAATATTATTTTATTGAATCACACAGGAACTCAGTCAGTTGGAACGTTTGTTCAAATTAGAGCTGGATTTCTGGCAGCTCCAGTACTTCTTTGGTAACAGAAGCTGACAAGTGAGAAATGAGGAGTTTGCAATTTTAAGATGTCGGGGCACAAGAGTGTAGAGAGCAGATAAAGGAGAGAGTGAGTGAGAGAGACCAACTTCTATTCCCTACAGTGGCTGAGAGATGGGGAGCATGGGGCGAGGGAGGAGGAGGGGGTTTCTCCCCCTGGAGGAGACTGGAACTGGGGCGAGATGAAATGCTGCAGTGAGCTAACTTTGTCCTCACTTTTCACACGTGTGCTACCTGCTACTGCAGGTTTATTTAAGACACACGAGGGGGCGGGGGGGTGGTCCTCATTGAACCCTCATTATCTGGGTCTATAAACAAGGACACATCGAAGTGAATTAGCTCAGATGAGAATTAAACTGTTTCTCATTCTGCAACTCCAGTGCTTTGGAAGGTGGAGTTTGTTCCTGTTCAAACCTTCCTTTTTTGCAATCTCTCCTTTTCTCTATTTCTGTCCTTGTACAATCAGCGATTTTAGCAATTCTAGTGTTTGAAGAGAGTAAAAGACCTTATTTTCGTAGAATAATTGTCCTTAGTGATCAGCACAGGTTTAGACCCATGATATTTAGAAGTACAAAGAAGAGAGACTGAGGTAGAAATCTGAGAGATACGTAAATATTAAAGTGTCCAGTTTCCTGTTAAATGCAAATTAAAACAAAGTTGTTTTGTTTTATAACACTACTTTTATAGTTTAAATGTAACTTTCTTCATGATTTATTCATTTTACTTTGAGCACCCTTTGAGGCACTATGTAAATACAAATATTTTTATTACACCAGTATTATTTATCATTATTTTAATGTAAAATAGTCTCAAACGTTGTTAAAAAACATTCATACTTTTTAATGTTTTGTAGTTTATGTTGTCCTGGTACTTTTTGTTTTTCCATCTGTGGTCCGCCAAATTTGCCCTTACAACCCACTTATGAGTCACTCTCCACAATTTGAGCACACCTGGGCAATTTCCAGCCGTGCTAGCTGCAGGTCATGTCTAACCTGGTGTAAATGTAACCTGGTGAATTCACTCCGGTTTTTGGTTGAATTGTATTTACCTGCGAGCTAACTGCAATGTGTGTTGTTTTTCCCTCAGCGTTTCAGTTTTGTGGGATCAATGCACCAACCGAGAATAATCCATCCCAGCCCACGGCCTACTCCTTCATCTCACTGTGTGGAGAACAAACAGCTCTCCAGGTGGACAGGTGCTGCGTATCAAAGCAACAACGGAGCAGCTTTGCCAAATAACACAGAGGCTCGGGGAGAGTGCGGTGACCCAGCAGCTGGGGCAGGAGGAATGAAAGGCACATACATGAACAATGCCCGGGATGAGGAGCCGGCGTGCAGGAATAAATCCAAGCTTACCGTTTTATTTTTTTATATTTATTTTTATTTTTTTCAGAGCTCCAGCTGCAGGTGGTGGATTTCATGCGTTAACTCTTAGGAAGCGTGTTTGGTGAGCATAAACACAGCCGTCATTAAACCTTTTTTTTTTTTTTTTTCATGTAGCACATAGAATATGACTATAGACAAGCAACAGCCATAAAAAACCACTGGAAAGATCACGTTTTTGCAGGATGGGGGGCATCTGTGTGTGGCCCACCAACCAACTCCGAATTTTAACTCATCTTGGATCTAAGGTCGATAGAGAAGCCTTGTTTTAGCCAATTTGGTATTGGCTAAATTCCATCCTCTATCTTTACAGGAAGCAGCTCAGCCTGAAGATCTTCATCGACCAGAGAGGACAGACAAAGTCATGGACCAGTGGTGAGTATAAATTAAAGAACCTGTGTGTGTGTGTGCAGTGTGTACAATATGTGCACATTAGTGTGCAGCGATGAGGGAGCGATCACTTTGATCATCCCTGGGGGGGATGGGCTAGATTGAGGACCCTGTGATGTCTAGCGACATCCTTCAGAGACAATCACACAGCCAGTGTCCCCAGTTCAATACAAGCTGCTGGTTGAATGCAGTAAAACCAGAGATCAAAGTGTGCTGATGACTGACACCTGGGTGACCTCAGCGTTCAAACCTCCTACCTTATTTATAACCTGAAACACCCTCAGGGAACCACAGTGGTACGACCACCGCACTGCTGCAACCATCTGTTCACTTTGAAGACACAGCACGATGTTCCACCAAGAGGGGTCTGAACATATGGCTGTAAAAGCCGAATCAACTTTCCATAAATTTCATTCCAAGTCGAGGGGTTTTTTTTTTGTTAGTTTTTCCTCAGACATAGGAAGATTCTCTGCTCCTGTTCGATAAACAAGACAGGAGGCTTGGCAATGACGAATTCCATCAGTCATGAAATAGCCTTGAGAAACGCATTGTGCAGTATGAGAGTGCACATTAGGCTGAACACACACATCCGTTGGTTTGCTTAATGTCAGAGGCTCTAAACCCCATCTGACCACCGCTGACCTCATGTTGTGTGTTGTGTAACTGCAGACATAAACACTGCCAGGAATTCTGGGCCTTATGGGAGGATATGACAATGGGCCATTATGTGTATGTTGATAGATAGCCGCACACAAGGAGTTTATTGACTATTAATATAATCAATAATTATTCCCATCCCAAAAAGCCCTGAGTGGTGAGACTGCTGACACTGGAACAACGATGGATGGATGGATGGATGAACGAACGGATGGATGAGTGGCTTGATGAAGTGGTGGGTGGATAGATAGATAGATAGATAGATAGATCGATAGATAGATAGATAGATAGATCGATAGATAGATAGATAGATAGATCGATAGATAGATAGATAGATAGATCGATAGATAGATAGATAGATAGATCGATAGATAGATAGATAGATAGATAGATCGATAGATAGATAGATAGATAGATAGATAGATGGATGTATGAATGAAGTACGTAAGGAAGAATGAAGTGGTGGATGGATGGATGAAGTGATAGATAGATGGATGGATCGATGGACGAACAGATGGATGAGTGGGTTACTGAAGTTGTGGATGGATGGATGGACAAATGGATGGATGGATTGATGAATACTGTATTTTTCGGACTGTACTTTTTCCAACCTTTGGCTGGGTTTGCAACTTATATATTAAAATATATAATTTCATGTTTGTTATTTTCACACTGACAGCCACTAGAGGGCACTGGTGCAACTTATACCTCGGAGTGACTTACATATGTTTTTTTTCTTCTTCATTATGCAGTTTTTGGCCAGTGCAACTTATACTCCGGAGCAACTTATAGTCCGTAAAATACAGTAATTATTATTATACAACGGTTTCGACAGAAACTCTTGAGGTGAGCCTCCGACTAAATGCGTAGTAAACAACCGTTAGTTGCTAAATTCTGAGTGAAAGTTTACCTTGTTGTTCTCGACATTTTTCCATATCAATAATTCCATCAAAGTTAATTGTCATTAACCTACATCTATGCTGCGATTAATCAGACAAAAGGTTTAATTGTTTGACAGGCCCGTAGATAAATCAAATTGTGATTTATATATATATATAATAAAAATAAATATACAGTAGCCAACGTATCAAGGAAGAATAACATAGCAAAAAAAACCTTTATGAACTCATAAAAAGGTTAGACAAAGGTTAGCCAAAAAGGAAACCAATTAACTTTATGAACTCATAAAAAGGTTAGCCAAAAAGGAAACCAATTATTTCTTGCCAGAATAACTCTACCCCAATCACACTGAAGAAGAAAGAAGTATGGGCCACATAAGATCTTTCCAAGCGCCAAAAATGGCCCCCAGGACACTGCTGTCTGCTGTGGGTGGAGTGATTTTTGTGAACTTGTCAGCTTTCCAGTAACTCTCTTCCTTTCTCTGTTTCCACTGCTCATCTTCTTCCCCTTCATATTTCTTTCACACATTATGAATTTTACAGCATGTGCTGCCAAAAACTGACTCACCTCCAGATTAGACTGCTGCTGGAAATGCTTTGCAGGAAGATGCCACCAGCTTAGAGTCCACTGGATCTGAGCCTGCTTTTCTATAGTGCAGCAACCTAACAGTGAAGTCATATATACTTTATCACTCTAATCGCAGTGTCTTTGTCACAACAGCTTCACCTCTATATGATGTGAGGGGAGTCATTTCCCACTCATTACCCTTGTTTTAAATTAAATGCCATTTCCTGTGTTTCACCAGAGAGGTTCCTGTGATGACCGTCACAGGCGGCCGCCAAGGGCAACAGCAAAAAGAAAAACTATTATTTCTTAGGGGAATGACACAGGGTCTTCTACTGCTGAGTATCAAAGACTGTAGGAGAAGGTGAAGGGGACGCTATTATCTTCTGAGATCCATCGACTAGTCCTACCATCCATCCATCTAATAGTAACTATTACTTTTAGCTATTAACAGATTATTCATCACTTTTAGAGTTTGTCTTTTTTTTTTTAATTTAGTATAAATAGAGCTGTAAATTGATTAAAATGTGTAATCAGATTAATCACATGGTGGCCTAGGATGAATCACAATGAATCATGATAAAGAATGTCAGAATTATTCCTGATTAATCATGATTATTCAACATTCCTAAGGATAACAAAATCACTTTTTTCCATATGTTGCTGAAACAGAAAGACTAATAACAGCAGGTAGATGCCTGTGTTTCCCACTTGTTTTTTATTTATGACTGATCGAAATGATGGATTTATTCCCTTTTAAAAAATGTCAGGAATCTAATACAAAAGTATAATTTAAATCCTTCCAAAATATGCATGACCTACATACAATTTTTTATCGTTGACAGTGGATTGTAGAGTTTCTTTTGAAACCTCATTGAGTGTATCTGTATCAATACATTAAAATGCATAAAAGTCAGATTTAGCTCCACAAATTAATTACCTCATTCATTTTTTCCGACCTTTTAAAATGAGAGTGCATACAACAGATACAGTTTATTCATTTTTGAAGCTTTGCAACAGGCTACGATTTAACACTACTTGGTTTTTTTTTCAGTCCTTGGACAAAGCAACAAAAAAGTATCCAGAGTAACAGAATTAAAAAACGATTTGTAGAATCTACAAAGAAAATTATATTCTCTGATGAAAATGTAGCCGTAGCTTTTTGTTTTGTTTTTTGTTTGTTTTAAACATAGATTTCTCTTCTTCTTTTTTTTTCAAATTTGTTCTAGAACTCCATGTGACCAAAAAACTTTTTTTTTCCTCAGGTAAGAAGAAAGGAATGGTGAGGGTCTTGGGGCGGGGCCTATTTGTCCCAGCGCGTTCAATAGGCTAGGACCGCCACTGCTTAATTCCCTCTCGATGCTTGTTTATAACAAAGCTTCTTGTCAGTTCCCTGGAGGGCGCTGTGCGCTGCCCCCTGTCCTTAATAATAAATCATCACTGATCTCCTTTCACCTGCTGTTTATTCACACTGCCCTCCTGCCCTCCTGTCTCTAGGTGAGGTTAAAATTACGAGCGCAGCTGGAGAAAACAACCACCACCAGGACGCCGCTGCCGGAGGTCTTACCTTCATGGACCGAAGCGCATCTTCCATGGAGAACCAGGGAGAACCACAGCACCGCGACCGTTAACTTCATGCTCCTCATGTTCTCTGGATGTGATCAGATCATTTCTTATGCTCCCAGCATCCTGCAGCAGGAGGAATCACATCAGCAGCCGAACGGGACCTCCGGACCGTAGAGGAGCATATCCAGTTTGTGCTGAAGGATGAAGGAGCCGCTTATGGAAGCTCCGTCCAATGCGCAACGCCGCCTTCACACAATGGAGCAGCTACAGCCCGGTGCCCCCCTCCACAAACCTCATCCTGTCTCTCTACCCCACTCCCTCTCTCACTCTCTCTCTCTCTCTCTCTCTTTTTTTTTACGTGAAGAGCTGATGGATTCCGCTGCCTGGGGGAGGGATGGGATGGTGAGGGCTGGCCCGATAGAGGATGGAGGGACAAACATACCGGATCCTCCGAACTGTAAACAACTGTAAACAAACTGACGACTACTAATTAAATTAGTAAGTTTTCTTTTCACTACGCCATATGCTAATCTGAAAACAGCTCAACGTGGAAACATAAATTAAATGATGCTGCTAATGACAGCTAATGATATTGCGTTCTATCGTATAAACCTTTCCTCTGCATTGCCTTAATTCTCCAAACGCATTCTACCTAAAGTCCCCTCTAACGGGTAAAAAATTAAAAATAAACAAAGGTTTATATAAGGATAACTTCTATATAGAGATTATATAAGAAAAATAAATAATAAAAAATAAAAAAATAAAAAATAAAAAAATAAGATAGAAGTAAGGTGCTACAATTAACCAAATTACATGGACAATGTGGTAAGCTAACTTCCATGATAGCTAAGACTTATTGACGACAGATAGTACATTAGCTTGCAATAAATACTTTACTGTCATCTTCCAGTATGAGCAGTTTTATAGCAGGAAGTGTGTGTGTGTGTGTGCACACCATCACGAAAAACCAACCGCTGCAGTCATGCACTCTCTTTGACAGAACTCCAATATGTTATGCTATGCTAATATATGTTACATCATACAGCAGTACTGCAGTCAGTCATGTGAGGTTGTCAGCAAGGTTCTAATTGTAAGGAATGGTTTAAGCTAAAAGTAAATGGGTGTCACCAGCGTGTACTACTGTAATACAGGGAAAGACCATGGGTACCAGATAGGCAGCACATCCTGGAACCAAATCTGATTACAGCCCATAATGCACGGAGCGTAGCAGAAGCATTAGGCCCAGTATATTTACGTCAAATCTCCGGTGGGAAATTGTTGGTGTTCCATTTCAAAAAGGAACACTCAAGTGTCAGAAATTATTACATTTATTTTTTAAATACCAAAAAAAAAAAGACAAGATAGATATAATTGAAATTAGAAGAGTATACAGGGCCCAGTGTGAATGTGAAATTAGTAAGTTTAAGTGTTTCAGTCTTGAAGCCATGAGACTAAATTTGGTCAAGTGTTTATTTTCAAGCTCATAATTTCTATTCATCTTTTGCTTGAAAGAGATTTCTACTGATTAGTGAAGATAAGTGCTGTCTTCAGTGACTTATTCTGCCTCACTTTGTGTTGTTAAGACGAGCGCGGTGTAACTCTATATACATCCCTCAATGTTTCTCCCTTTTATATAAGGATTTTAATACTAATTTTAAAACTTTGACGTGACTTGACTGACTGGAGCGCAGGTTATTCAATTACCTGCTGTTTAGCCTGAGTAGAAGAGTTGATGTGATATCGATCTTACAGAATTTTTCATGCACTGTTGAAAATCCAAACGTTACGAACCCTCTGATTAATGGCTCTCATCAGTTAATAGGGCTGTAAAGGAGATAGAGTATTGGCCCTGTATGATTAACATCAAACCCGAGCAGCTTTTAAAGTTTTATGTCAATAACATAAAATAAAACATGTCACCGGGCAGAAAGCATGCCCTGCTTGCGGGTGAGGATTGCGGGTGATTGATGTCCGTGCGAGCGGCCAACAGCCCTGGCGTCTGACGGGGAACAGAGAGCTCACATTCATTTGCTTTGTGTCATTTATTCAGGCAGAGAAACAAGCGGTGGCTCGACTCGTAAACAACTCGGGGCAGCACGGCAGCGGAGATGGACTCTCTCTCTCTCCTAATTAAGTTTGAGCTGACAGCAGCTGGAGGAAGAACGGGATGAATGGTTCCGCGCCTACACACTGGCGCACAACCATCCAGACACAAAGCCGTTGAACTTTGATGCTTCGTTCACGTCGAAAACACTCCGGCTTTTTGGCTGTTCACAGGCAGAACCCGAAGTTAATGGTCCGGCTGTTTTTATTGGCTGTTTTCATCACTTTGATCAATGCCTGTGTTGTGGCCAAGGTCTGACCATGTAAACACACACAGACGCACACTGATACAAGGACTTGTTGTCTATTACTTGTGCCGGTGCAGATCAGTACAGTAAGTAATGCAATGGCCTTACACCTGAAGGGTTGTGGGTTTGATTCCATACTGTAGTGGTCTATTCGGGATTTATTTAGGATTAATTCAGGCAGGGCACCACTGAAGGACAAGGTGAGAAATGCATGGTACGCCACTAGGATAGAAGGCCAAGGTGAGAAATGCATGGTACGCCACTGATATATGTATATTCATCAGATGCAACTTGGCTGGTACCATTTCTTTAGACGCTCAAATTATCAATACAAGTGTGATGCATCATCAAGTAGTATCAGCTTCTAAAGACCTCAGACACACAGGAAGTCATTTTATATAAAACCAAATGTTCTTGTTTGTGTTTTCCTGAATGGAGGTGGTTCAGACTGTTCTAATTGTAGGACTCTTGCCTTACCCCCACAAGGTTCTAAATTCAGATCAACTAAGTTCACCAATCCAACATTAGGTTGCATTAGGAAGGGCATCCAGTGTAAAACTCTCTTAGTCTCTGGCTGCAGTAGGTTGATACTGTGAATGCACTCTCATGTACATACGGTACAGCCTACACAGTACCATAGTGCAGTCGTTTCCATTGTCATTTAACAGCCATGCCTCTGTATGTGTTCAGTGACCTTTTCAAACCAAAACATAACACTGAGATGAATGACGGCTGTGAGTTGGCCTCTGGTTGTAGGAGAATGTTCCTGTGTAAATGTTTCTGCAAAATCTGTTTTGGCTAAAGTTAGCTCAGCTGCTGTCATTTGTCGTTGCGATGCCTTGCTTCCTCCATGTACATGGCCAGAAGGCACCATGGTGGAAGAGTGGTTACTGAGAAGTAATTAAGAAGATCACTGGCTGAAACCCCCGGTCTTTCTGTGTGGAGTTTGCTTTCAATTAGGTTAAGTGGTTTAGACTGTGATGGCTGTTTGTTCTCTGTATGTGGCTCTGAGCTGAACTGGTGAACTGGCCTGGTGACTGCTGATATGATGATGTGGTAGAAGATGAGGTGATGATAGAAGGTTCTTCAAACAGATCATGTCTAGGAGCTGTGACCTTTTTTTCAAGTCCTTGCTATTTATATTGTTAAAACATGGTCTTTTTGGTGTACAGTGTACCTGCTTTATGTTCTTCTTTTGCTCCTTTTTTGCTTTACAAATGTGGATTTGAAATTGAGATAAGCGCATTTGCAAACGACCGCTGGCAGCTTTGTTTACCCAGACGAGATCGTACACAGCATACTATTGGCTAATACAATGCATACATGGTGTATTATTGGCTAATTGAACATGCTCTTCTGTTGCTCACGCTGATTGGCTCATGCATCGTAGCATCTCTCAGCATCTCCCGACCACTCTCTCGTTCACTTCGCTCTGTGTCGCCATTATACAACTCTACCGTCCATATAATTGTGTGGGAAAGGGTAATACAGTCTAGGGAGGGTTGATAACAGTGTGGGGGAGGTTCGTAAAGGGTAAATATATACATCAATAATATAATAACTATCTCGCCTCTGCTTGGGTGCTAAGCTGCCACCCCTGCTCACTTTGGTGATGGGTTAAAAGCAGAGGTGAAATTTCGTCGTGTGCTGTGTCACAATGACAAATAATTCACTTTCATTTTTTCCATAATAGCAAGATAGAGAGAGAGAGAGTTATTTTTGTATGGATAGATTGATTTTTAATGCAAACTGGGTCAAGACGGTTTTAGTTTTAGAGAGGTTTGAGAAACACCACTCCACACATCATACTGTTTTCCCAGTAAGCATACAGTAAGACATTCACTGAAATCTTAGCTGTGTTTTCTTTAAAAGGTCATTCTTTTGGTGCGCGCTCCAGGCTGCACCTGCTCGTGGTGACGAGGGCGTAAAAAATCCAGCCAGACACCTGAGCAGACGACGGACAAATCCACATCCTCCAGCGCTGATCCAGTTTGGATGAGTGGCCCAGGAAAAGCTGCTCCCAAAAGAATTCAGCTAAGTCTTCACTTGTTTTTTTGTTCTCAGACAGAGCAAGACCAAAAGTGGCTGAAGTAGAACGGCGGAAAAATAGACTCCGAATTGTTTATATACATAACAAATCGAGCTAATTGGTACATTTGTAGGGAGGGGTTTATCTCTTTGTTTGTAAATCCTCTTAATGTTGAGTTCTTGTACGCGGCACTCTTCACCCCCCAGAGGAAGCACTTTAATAGCTATGCAGTGCAAATGGATGTTTCAGTGTGGAGAGCTCTTTGTCAGGAGATGATTTCAATTTCTTTTTTTTTTTTGCGTGCTCATATTTGCACTCAAACGCAATGATTTAAATGAAAAATAACCAAAACATTACACTCTTTGGCACAGGCGTAGAGGGGAGAGGAGGAGAATGTGTGCAGAGAGACACAGAGGGGACACGGGGAGACGGGAAACAGGAATCCAGCTCTGATTATGACAAAGTGATAAGTCTCATTTTCTGCTCCAGTTGCTGTGCAGCCCCGAGCAGCTGCAGTGGCACGGTAGGATCCTCTCTGATATTCCACGGCTGCACTCCCCGAACTGGACGATTATCAATGATATGGAAAAATACAAGAAGAAGAAGAAGCGATGGAGCTCAGCTGGAAGGAGGAGACGACTGAGGAGAGGCCTGAGAGAAAGGACCTGGAGTGAGAACACACTCTGGCTTCATTAGTGCACCAGTGAAGACGTGTGAGAATAAAACACACTCCCACACACACACAATCTCCTCCTGTTTTCCACAGCAGTGACCGTGAATGTTGTTGTTGTGCCCTGTTGTCCTTCATTGATTAGAAATTCCCTACTTTAATCCCCGAGCTCCTCCAGAGAAAATGTTAAAAATGACCTTTAACACAGACACTGGTCCACCTGCTGCGTTTGTGCGATCAGATTGTGGCTGTGTATGCCAATGAAACACACAGTCTTCAAAAATGGTTAGTGGACTATTCGACGGTTGATGAACCGTTTTATCACCACATTTGAGATTCATGTTAAATACATTACACATTACCAGCCAATTGCCATGGAATATGTCAGTGAAGATGTCAGGCCTGTGTACTGATTATGGTAATATTTTTATTATCTCACTATATTTATATACTTCATATATTCATATAAAACCTGTGATCTAATACAAAATGAAATTTCTGATGAGATTTGTAGACACATATGGAAATGCCTTTTGTAAAAAAAAAATTCTCATTTGAATGATGTTTATGTAACATTGCATTTGTAGGGATATGTTAAGCGCACTTCACATCATCACTCTGATTTAAGATATTATCTAAGAGCCATGCACTTCAATCAGAATTTTTTTTCCCACTATTTTCTAAAAATTGTATAAAACTGTTTTGTTTTGTTTTTTCTCACTGATTATCTTAACCTTTATTTCTTCATGGCTGTGACTGATTCACTTCCTGTGTTTGATAATATATATATATAATATTCCACTGCGGCAGGAGTTAATTAGTTCTGCTCAGCAAAAACGCACAGCACAAAAGCCCAGGCACATTAGTCCGACGTTGGGTTGAAAATGTTTGAAAGAAAAGAAATAAACATTTAGAATTTTAATTTAAAGCAGGTCAGGCTGGGTTTAATTAATAGCATAGAATGTCAGAGAGAGCGGCCTAATATTTTCTACGTTAAAGCTTGTACACATTGATATTCCAAGGATGCAGTAACAGTAAAATAAAGGGACAAACTGCAGCTTTATAGATTTTTTTTTGTTTGTTTGTTTGTTTTGCACCTGCGTGGTCACTACTGCACGGTAGAACTGTGAAATTCAATCACAAACAGTCACCACAGACACTGTCACTTAAATGTCACCATTCATAAAGCAACAGTTCTTGTCACCAAAGTCATCTATAGGGGTCATGCTGACCCCTATAGATGACTCAGTCTACTGACACACCGTGGCCACTAGAGCTGACTCCTCGTGCCTAAACGTCTTGTTTTAACCAAACGTTCCCAAAACATTAATATTTAATTCCCATACAGTTTTTTGTACATTCTCTTCCTTGGTTGGATTAACATTTACATTTTAAATGTTTCTATTCCCAAACAATTCATTATGTTACAGTGTTTGTTCTTGAAAGAGTATCTAACCCTGCCAATGTTTAGTTGAAAATAACTACATTTAAAAGATAAATCCTGGACCTTAGTCAGTATACTGTGTAGATTTCCCTGTATGAACTCACGGACATCGACTCAAACCTTTCCCTGATCCCAACGCAACCTGAGTTCTGAATATTAGATGACCAAAACAAAAAAAAAATTGCTAAGACCAGCCACAGAAAAAGTGCTGAGAGTCAGGCGGCTTTTAGTAAAGTAACAAATCATAATAATAACGCTAATAATAAGTTTTATTTAAATTTTATGACAACATTCTCATTACTGCAGTGCGTCCAGATTTGTCTGAATGTACGTTATGTTGTTATTTTAACAGATTCAAACAAAATTATACTAGGAAAAACCCTCCAATGGATGTTTTGAAGTGCCTGAAAAATTAAATGTATATGTTTAATAATAATGAAAAAAAATAGAGGGAAAATAAAGTGTCCATGACTCAAGTTTTCATCCTCCGCCGTTGTGTTTATTTCATGTTTATTTCTTTCCTTTCGTCACTCAGTACATCGCGGATTTCTTTTTAGATTTGTTATATTCCCATCTCGCGAGTTTCTACCGCTATATCGCGGTATTTTAAAGTAGATATTTTTTTAAATTTCCAATATTTCCGTGATAAAAACGTTTTCTAACCTTAAAAAAATTAAACGGTAAAAATATAGCAAAAAATATACTAAAAGACGTCGCTGGTAGATTTGTTCACCAAGAGATGAACAGCATTGAGCATGCTGTTCTGTTCCTCACGCTGATTGACTCACGCATCTCAGCATATTCCTTTGTCTGTCTGTCACTTATATGGTGCGTTGCTGATAAGTCTGCGCTCATGTGTTTGGGTAAAGTTGACCCTAATTTAACGCCCTCTGATCATCTTCTCAGGCTTCTGTTACTATGCCCAAACGAAGACGTAGACACAGATGAAAGTTAACAGCCTTTATTTCTCTAACACAATATGTCCGCTCCTGCGCTGTGGCCGGCTTTCATATACTGTCAGTCACTAGGCTTGATTACTTCAATTGCGCTCACCTGCGTCGCCACTCCCATACTCTCCCGCAGCTAACCGCTAACCGCTAACCTTCGCCGCAGCCCACAATATGCATTTAAGATTTACGTATGTCTTATATTTACATTATGCAACTCTACTGTGCATATAATTATGTGGAAAAGGATAATAGAGTCAAGGGAGGGTTGATGACAGTGTGGGGGAGGTTTGTAAACGGTAAACATCTAGGTAAATAATACGATCTCGCCTCTACTTCGCAATTTTACCTTTTCGTGGAGGGTGTTGGAACACAACTTCTGGGATCACTGTATTTTGTACGATGCCAGTGCTTTCAAGATGTGTACCAGGTAAGGTATTTGTTTTTCCTTCCATGTTAAAATTGAAATTTCTCCTGTCAAACTGCATAAATGACATTATTGATTATCATTACTGATACTGCTATTTTTCATTATATTTTTTCATGATAGTGAGACTATAGTCTAATCTGTTTTTGGTGATATTTTGAAATATACATATAAAATATTTTTTGGGGGTTAAACAGTTTTGCCTGTTTTTGACAAGTTTGAGAAATTGTTGTTTAAGTATTCGATGGATCTTTGCTAGGAGAAAATGACCAAACGATAGCTGAGATGATTAAAATAATATATTTTGTTAAACTGAGAGTATTGAAAAACTCCAGTCAAATATTGCCTTTTAGAACATTTCACATATCATGTATTTATAAAACATTCATATATGTTGTCATAGGTGTCTATGTTTCTCATTTCTCTCCTAGAAACGGGAGCAAAGCTACATTTTCCCTGACCTGTGGGTGCACATTGTTGTGAAACACTCCTCTTCCATCGCTCTCTCTGAAGTGTGCCTGTGAGACCTGCTGCTGGGTTCAACTTCCAGGTGTGTTGTCTTTCTTCTCCTTCCTCTGTACTTGCTTCAAAACCCAGATTAAGGTGATGAATGTGGGATTTTGTGGTGATCTCAGCAAGTAATGTAGCAGAGACTGGAATAACACTTAGTGTTTTGACTGAAAAATTAATTAAATGATGGTAGATGGTAAGGCTATAGTAAGGCATG
>NC_024315.1:12483494-12529444 GCF_000523025.1 Cynoglossus semilaevis
CAAAAATCACCCAAAACATGCCTTCATCACGTTTTTTGTCATGTTTTAGGACAATCTTGTATTTTAATTTTATTTTTTCGCAATGTTAAGGCTATAGTAAGGCGTGTTTTGGGTCATTTTTGAAATTTTCATATAAAATACTTTGAAGTTTTAAACACAAAATATTCACCTGGCAGCATGTTCTAGGACAATCTTGAATTTTACAGAAGAGTTTCTGTCAAAATGTAGTTTTCATGTCATTTTTGGTCAAAAACTAATAAATGTTGACAAATCTTCGTAAAATTATTTTTCAAAATTGAATCTTTTCGTTCATGTTTGTCATCAAAATAGGGCATTCCGAGAGAATTTTTTGAAATTTATTTTTATAAAATTTACTGTCAATGTGAACTTCGTATCATTTTTGGTCAAAAACTAATATATTCTGATTAAAATGTTTGTAAAAAATTTAAAAATTTTATCTTATCTTGCATGTTTCTCATTACATTAGGGTATTCAGAGAACATTTTTGAAATTTATTTTTATAAAATGTCCTGTCAAAATGTGAACGTTTCGTGTCATTTTTGGTCAAAAACTAATGAATTCTGACCAAAATGTTTGTAAAAATATTTTTCAAAATGTTATCTTTTCCTGCATGTTTCTCATCAAATTAGGGCATTCAGAGAACCTTTTTTGAAATTTATTTTTATAAAATTTTCTGTCAATATCTGAAATTTTCATGTCATTTTTTGTCAAAAACGAAAATAATTTTGACAGCAAAAGTTTGTAAAAATATTTTTCTAAATTTGATCCTTTTCTGCATGGTTCTCATTAAAATTAAATTAAAATTAGAGCATTTAGAAAATATTTTTAGAAATATTTTTGTATAAAATATTCTGTCAGAATGTGAACTTTTCATGTCATTTTTGTCCAAAAACTAAAAGATCTAGACACATTTTTCTGCATTTTTTTTTCACGATGGTAAGGCTATAGTAAGGCATGTTTTGGGTGATTTTTGAAATATTCATATAAAATACTTTTTGGAGTTTTAAACACAAAATATTCACCTGGTAGCATGTTTTAGGACATAATGTTGATTTTTATAGAAGATTTTTAGAATTTTCTTCGTATAAAAGTTTCTGTCAAAATGTAAAATTTTGATGTCATTTTCGGTCAAAAACTAATAAATGTTGACAAAAATCTTTGTAAAATTATTTTTCAAAATTGTATCTTTTACTTCATGTTTCTCATCAAAATAGGGCATTCAGAAAACATTTTTCCAAATTTATTTTTATAAAAATTACTATCAAAGTGTTAACATTTCCTGTCATTTTTGGTCAAAGACTAATAAATTCTGACCAAAATGTTTGTAAAAATATTTTTCAAAATGTTATCTTTTCCTGCATGTTTCTCATCAAATTAGGGCATTCAGAGAACATTTTTTGAAATTTAGTTTTGCATTTTTTCATGATAGCAAGACATGCAAAACTGCAAAAATAAACAAAAAAAATGCCCCAAAACATGCCAAGTTAATAATTTATGCTAAAACTCAAATATATTTTCATTGGGGTTTCTCATTGCCTTTTTAGGCATGCATTGTCAAAGTCAAATGTAAGGGTAAAGAAAAAAAAAGTAATTTGTAAAAAGTAACTTTTTACCATTTTATTAGCAAAACGCTTCACATTTCCAAAACATGCATTCTAGTCTATAAATACACATTTCAAAACGATACAAGTCAAATTACAACAGTAACTCTTAGCTTTACTTTAACACTTCAGGTAAAGATGGACAGATCACATACTCACAACTACTGTCAACCACATGTGTTCACAGGATTCAACAAAGACCCCATCATCAGGAGTGGAACTTGGTTAAACCTCTTTAGGCCTAAAACACAAGTTGAGATAAAAACATTCCATACAAATGCTCTCAGATGACTACACCATGTTCAAAGTGTTTAGCACTAGCATGTTACAAACCACTTAAATTAATCACTACAATCCACTTAAGAAAACCACTCATTTGCTTTGAGTTTAACATTAAACTGCTGATTTATTCAGTAAACGTTATACACTTCTAAAGCTGTTTCCATCAATCTTTTCTGTAATGGATTTGTCACTCCTTTGTCAATATCTGTGAAAGGATTAAATCCATTTCTTTTCATACCTATAATAGTGAGGTTGAAGCAGCCCAGTCTGGCTGCACACTGAAGGAACACTGAACTCATCTCCATTACTTTGGCCATGATCTAAACCCAAGATGCATACATTTAAAAATAAAAAAAAACACTGATAAGTTGGAAAAAACAAAGCTAAATCGCACTCGCAGTATAACATACTTACCGGTTTAAAGATGGCTTCGTCGGTAATTCACTATGTGTATTTGTTCAGTCCAGCCCCGACATACTGTAAACATTTCACACTGTAAATGCTGTCAAAAAGTGTCATTTCCGGTGACAAAACTTGACAAGCTTCTCTTACTGGAGCAGCTCAAAAATGGCCAGGACGATGTCGTTCACGTAACAGAAACCAGATGCATCGAACTTCTTGGCGTCGTAGAGTCCACCGGTCTTCTGCTACACCATACGTGCACGGACACACAAATAATGAAAACATAAATACTTACCCTCGACAATAATGTGCCCTGCTCTTCATAGATGTCTCAACGTTTCAATGCACTACAAAGTGCAAGCACCGCTTTGAAGGAAACGTTCACCACAGAACAAGTTGCTGCTTCACTAACACTTGGCTGAAGTCGCAACGCCCAAAATATTTGGATCATTCAAACCAAATGGTCTTCGTGCAGATATTTAAAAGACCTAATAACAAAGCGGTATCTCGTACAATTGAATCACACGCTGACTGAAGCAGTCAGAACTAGTTTGAATGTGTAAACCGTGCGGCAGAGGCTATTGTTTAGCATTTAGCATGCTAACCGGCTGCCCCACTCGGCAGTTCAGCGTGATCACGGTTTCAAACAAATCTTCCGCACGCTCTGTGGAATACTGGTCCTTCACATGACGCGTTAATCGCCAAAGTGAAGAGAACCAGAGATAGAACTACGTACCGTCGTAGTAATAGCAAACCATTTTCTCTGTGCCTTCACACAGCGCCATTTTGCAAACGTCACCCGGCCATGAAGTATTACCACTTCCTTCCGCTTTTCGTTATCCAATCACAAGCGGCAGCTACAATCCACCAGGTGACAGCGCATGCTCAGTAGTTTGTTAATCGGTAGATACACAGTCACTGCACACTATAGTCAGTGGAGCTGAAAGAAAATTCCTGCAACTCTTATAGTGAATTGTGCTGAAACTACTGCTCACATCAAATGTGTGCAAATGTTACATAAATGGCCAAGAAACGAAGCAGCAACACATTGTTTGTGTCTATCTGTGACAACACCAAGGACATTTTAGTTTTGGGAACTGACATCTTTTGTCTGCAGCTCCATTGCTTTTACTCTAAGGGCCGCTCTAAGGGTAGCAAGACTGGGTAGCATGGGTAGCATGTTAGCATGTAAGGGTAGCATGTTTTTCATCAAATTAAAGAATTTTCCGATTATTTTTTTTAAATTTATAATTATGTCCCTTTCACAGGTATTCACAGCTGGAACATCAGTGTAAGCAGTATGTACCGAGGACCACAAGTGGGATAACCCTATTGTCCGGTTCGACAAACATTGGCACAGTTTCTACCTGAAAACATGCTGCCAAGTGAATAAATTGTGCTAAAAACTCAGAAAAACGTCATATCTGAACATGTCAAAATATGGTCAAAAACATGAATGTTTCTCATCAAAATAGAGCATCTAGAGAATGTTTTAGAAAAAAATGGAGGTTTTTGGGAAATATCCTAATGTACTCTGTCATTTTTGGTCAGATGAAAAATTATGATGGAATTATGATTATGACTGTATTGGCAAAATATTTTTCAAAATTGCATCTGGCCTGCATGTTTTTCATCAAATTAAAGAATTTTCCGATTATTTTTTTTAAATTTATAATTATGTCCCTTTCACAGGTATTCACAGCTGGAACATCAGTGTAAGCAGTATGTACCGAGGACCACAAGTGGGATAACCCTATTGTCCGGTTCGACAAACATTGGCACAAAGCTCTCCATATTATGGCAAAGGCTCACTTTAATTTACGTTTCCCTGCACTGCATTTCATCAACTGCATTTTCAGTTAATACCGCTAGATGGCAAGAGACACAATTTACTTTTGCTTAAAAATGACACAAACAAGTTTGGTGTTGATTGGCTTTGCCTACGTGTGAGACGTGCAGCCTATCTTTAAAAATTAAAACAATAAGTATAAATTGAGAGCAAAGAATAACCAATGTTGAGGAGAAAATGTGTAGATTTTTATTAAAATAAATATTTCTTTGTCAAATTGTGGAATGATGGTTTACCTTAATCGTGATTAAATGTGATTGAGATTAAATGTGTGAGATTGATCAGAGTTATTTTTTCGGCAGTTTCATTAGGCAAAACAAAAAACAAAAACAAAAAAACACAGGATATTTTTTCCCTTTCGACAACAGCACATGACCATATGCTCAAAACTGTCAGAGTCGGAATGATGATTTCTCACTTTCATACAGACTTCCTCATTTGTCTTTCACCCACACATAAACAGTCCCGGCCTTTTCCCACCATGCCCCGGTTTCTTGGTTGTCACATCTTGTGATTTGTTACTCACACTATTGGTGCATCTATAAAAAAACGAATCCTTAAACTAAATATGTGGATAGATACCAAAATCATCTGCATATTAAACATATTTTAAACAAAGAACAAGTTGACCTAACAGAAGTAGCTGTTTAGAAATACACCCTTTTCTGAAATTACCCTATAGCTAAACCCTCACATTTCCACCATTACAAACAAAGATAAACATGATAATCTGAAGGAATACATCTCTGAAAACAACAGGTAATTTGTAAATCATTTAGAAAACAATCAAACAGCAGTGATTGATCTTATATATGTATAAATATTTTACATATAACAGTTGATTCTCTTCTTGTAATATGTGTTTGTATTACTATCAACTTCCCCTTTTAATACTAACCGCAAACATTCCCTTAACATTTCTCTCTTGGCAAATTGTACTGGTCATGTGAAAGACTGCCTTTACATTTGGTTGAATACAAAATCATCTGGTCAGTGTCAGAGATGAATTCTAATGACGATGTTGAAAATGTACAGCAACATTCATGCCTCACTCACTAATTACCGCTCCTGTTTTGAGGCACTCTTTCATAACACAGATCGAACACAGATCGAACACATAACAAGGGGCATATGGGGGAGTTATATCTGATCAAGTCCCCAAGTTGTCTAGTCATTTCTGTTTAAATGTGTTAAGTGAGTCTGCCCAGTGTGTGTGTGTGTGTGTGTGTGTCAGCCTCGTGTAACGTACACGTTTGGAATAAGAACATTGATTGTATTTACACTAACAAGGCCCACTCAGAATTCTAAACAGCCCACACAGTCAGTCGCACTCAACATTCATCTTTTGCCACTTAACATCAGACTGTCGGAATGACACTCTCTGCTTTGTACTTTCTTTGTTGGCAACATCGTTTTTTTTCTTCTTTACCTTTCCTTTTCCACCATACTCGTTGCCACAGGAGCCCAGTTGCGCAGCATAGCAGAGAAAAGAAAGCTGCGGAAACTCTCGTTCTCTCTCTCTCTCTTCCCCTCGCTGTCGCTCTCTCTCTCTGTGTGGGAGACGACAGGGAAACCCATGACTTCCGCGATTTTCCTCTCTCACTGAAACCGCAGGCACAGTAGTCAAGCAGATGGTCTATAAAAAGTCACAATGAAGCTGTGTGCTGGTAGACGACCAGAGACCCCCCGGAGGACTGTATTCCGTCAGAGGACTAAGTTGTGGACCCACACGAGGGAAGTGCACCACTTCTGAACTAAGCCTAATACCTGGACCGTGAGGATCTTCTGCTCGAATCGCAAACTTCAGACTGCCCTCAGATGTCCCACCAAAACACGACGATGGATGTCGAGTCTCTGCACAAGAGTGACCGCCGAGGCAGAAGCTACCACGACGTTTTTGTCGTCATGTCCATCATTTTTCTCTTCGTTACGGTGGCAGCCATGGCTGCAGCTGGAATACTGTTTGCGGTTAACTTGCGCTCCAAAGTCAGTCCTTCCGCTCTAACATTTGACATGTCTGATCGGCAGCCCGCTTTTCCACAGTACAAGGTAAGCATAAAATACATTTTTAACAAAACTTTAATTTATGTCATTGGTTTGCTCTTTTTTTCTTTAATGATTTAATGTTTTATTTCATCAACAGATCGATAAGTTTGCCTATCTGGAAGCCAAGACCGGTAAGCCTTAAAGTTGTTATTTAAAAAAAATACGGGATAATGCAGAAATATACACAAGTAATAAGAACATATATATATAATATAATAAGAATATATATATATATATAACGTTAGTCAAAAACGAAAAATGTTATATAGAAAATTTATTTTTATATTTATTTACTTTTAAAATGTATGGAATTTACTAATATACTGTATGAATATATAATATATATTTATATATAAACTTTTAAATGTGTGGAATTAACTTATATACTGTATGTATATATGTGTGTATATGTGTCTGTATATATATGCTAATTGGTTGTTTAGGGCAGGTATGAAACAAATTTCAATCTTTAATCTTTAATTCATAGAATTACACCCTAGAACCTGTCACTAAACCATGCCTTTTATTGACCACTGAAATTTACAAAGGTTGTACAGACCTCCAAAAGAGTTGTGTAAAATATATTCATTTAAGTGTTTTGTTTATATCACAGTTGAACTGGTAACCTCCACCATGCACTGGCACCAAGTCTTTTATGGTCCTACCGTATCTGTTGGAAGCAACTTCCTGTTTGACCAAGCGCAGCAGTCGCTGAAACCACAGCGAGAGGGGATGTACTTCATGTACATTGACCTAAACATAACCTGCACATTCAGATGCAACGCAGGCCTCCTGACCATCACTGTTGGTGATCATCTCACCTGTCAACTGACGCTGCCTGACATGGCAAATTCAACAGCTGTACATCAGAAGTGCTGGACAGTGACCAAGTTAAACACGGAGGGTCTTCTCGTTCAGATGACAGTGCCGAAGGACGGGCTGCAGCACTGGAAACTTAACACCAAGGGCTCAGGATTTGGGATTTTTCTCGTGGACTGATACTGACTAATATGAACCATGAACTATTTGTCTAAATGTAGCCAAGATGTAGAGTGCTTCGCATCATTAGACTGCCAAAACAGGAGGATTTACAGTTATGATGACAGCAGGTTTGAAAAGACACTCTCACTCATTTTCTGTAAATATGTTCAGGACCGTATGTTATATATTTATTTATTATTTATTTATTCACTTTTATTTATACAGTATTGTGTTGCTTTTTGATATAGATACCACTACATTATGCTGAATGTGCAATATATTTGACTTACATGTCACTTTATAGATTCATATCCTTGACTGCTCAGCAAAGCGTGTTCTGACTTCCAAACCACAAGACCTAAAGACCTCATTTAGGTTTCCATAATGTCAAACAATGACCCACAGGCAGTGACGTTAAAATGTTTATTGTTGAATCAATTTCTGCACTGATGTGAGAAAGTATTTATTAGTCCTATGGACAGACTGCACACTGTTGGATGTATTTTAATATATTGGTAATTTAAAAAACTCAACTTCTGTGTATATTCATTGGTTCAGTCACTGACTTACTCTTGGAACACAGTTTATTGCTAAGGGAAATTGTTCTACTGTCATGCAACCTGTTACACAGTCTATTCCGGGAATAGTGTGTTCATCATTTCCTGTTTATTTACCACGCTTGTGGTTAGGAGAAAAAAAACAACAGAGATGAGACAGAAAGCACAATGTATGCAGTTTGAGCCTCACAACTGTTTTTACCTGCAACACATGAAAAGACAGCTCAATTTCTACAATATAAATATACCTACGATCAGCCATGTGTATAATTCTAATTTCTAAAGTTCTAAGAACACATTCAGTTAGTGTTTGATTTTTATTTATCATATTCTCAAGGCTAGTTTCCAAGCCTCGGTTAATTATAGGCACCGGGTTTGTTTCATTATTTAATTTTCTCTCCTTTAATCAAAATGTTTTGGATGCATCCCCTTAATTGATGTATTATTTTTCTTTGGTGCTAAAACTCAAATAAAAGAAACTAATTTAGTAGAAAAAAATCATATATATGTATGTATATATATATATATTATATATATATTATCTCTAAGAACATTACAGGTATTGTGTAAAATCAATCAGTATCAGACTGTTAACGGATAAAAAGAAGAAGAAAATGATCAACCTGATATATTCTTTAAAATAAATAATTTAAATGAGTTTTTTCCTGATTCATAAATACTTTTATTTCACATAAAACAATACGATTCCTATGTGGAAATGAAACAATGAATAATTATTCAGCCATTGTGTTGTCACTTCCTTGAACACAGGAAATAATTACTTTCACGAAAAATATGGAATATGAAAGCTGAGATGCCCAATGAGAAGCACGCTGCGGAGAATTAAAAACGATTCAGGATGGCTGCTTCGCTGTAGATTTGATGCTAAAACCGCATGAATATAAGTGTTTGTGTTTGGCTCGCTTTTTTCGACGATATCTGTCTCTCGGAGCAGGAAATGACCCATATATAACCTCAGCATGTTTGCACACCAGACCTGCCACCTGCCACCTGTTGAGAACAATCTGATATGAGTGCTGATATGATTTAAGATTCAAGATTTTATTTGTTACATGCACATCAAACAGCGTACAATGTACAGTAAAAGTTGGCATGTACCTGCTGAGTAAACACTTAAAACAAACGTTTAAAGTAAAACAGTAGCCAGTTAACACCTCCCCTCCTCTTGACAGTATCTTTCTACTATTTACTCCTGCTCCCTTCCTTCTAAAGCCTTTGTTTTGAATGTTGCACATTTATACAGTAAAACTCCTCCTAACATTTTCATCTGTCAATCTCACATCATGTCTTTTCCCCTCACCATATTCAGAGTCCCCGTCAAACAAGGCTGCAGATTCTGTGAAACTTCCCCTAGTACACTCTCAGAGCTGAATCACCTTAATCAGCGTCAGCACCACATCCTACACACCTACACACACACACACACACACACACACACACACACCTACAGAGGTGCAGTTTATTTTTTGAAAAAAACATTTGAAAAAGAAAACGTTAACACTGTTTCAATTACTGATCAAATGAATTGATTTTTCAACAATTCAACAATTGAATAACACATCTCAATCAAAACATTTTTCTTCAGAAACGATTCCAATAAAAATCACCATGAAACAGGAAAATATGGCAATTCTGAATGTCAGAAGGTCCAATAAGAACGATTGTAAAGACGTAACAATTGAACAAAACTATTTCCAGAAACATTCAAATGAAAGTATTTTCTACACCATCTGTGGGATTATATTAGTATAAATTATTTAATTTATATGCACATTTATTTCATCTTTTTTTACCCTGCTGAGGGTCAGAATTAAGGCTGGAGCTAATCCCACCGGACGATGTGCCAAGGCAAGGTTACTCTGCTGAAAGGATACCCTGGACAAACGTATACTCCCCCATTCATACATATGGAGTTATTTAGTTATGTACACAGAGTACCATCGACTCGAAAACTGCATGATTGTGTACTGTGTGAAGGCACACAAAACAGTGGAACCACAAAATGTACATTTTAGGGAGTTAGCATGAATGCTCCCATGAAGTTGTCTGCTTGTCCTGGACGTATCGTCTGAATATTCTCCAAAGTGACAAATATTCTATCTCCACTATGCAGGTGGAAAATTCCAGCCAGAAAACTGTTCCATATATCCTCCATGACTGTTGCCCTACTTGTGGGCTTTGGGGTCCGGCAGTGAAAACTAGAATAAACACATTTTAAAGAGATTCCAAAAGTAAATCTGAATTTGCTACAATGATGCAGGTAGTGTGATGTCATGTTTTATTCTTTACTTAAATAAGCAGAAGTACAACAATAGAGCATCAGAGTGTTCCAAGTGGTTTACCGACTCACCTTTTTGCTCTCATCAGTTCTATTGACTCATCGTAGGCACTTGTGTTTCTCACAACTTTGTGCAGAATAGGTGAACATTCCATTGCTGCATTAAGTTGCACTTTAGAGTAAAGAAAGTAGTATCCTTCCTTCTCAACCAATAACCGGCCTTGGTCGTAGCTCATTTGGTTCATAATGGCGTCACCTTTGTCGTGAATCCATTGCACCACATTATTTTCCACTGAAGGAATATTGGGGCCTTAAATAAATCAAAGACAATAAAAACAGAATGATAACACATGAATAAAAACATGTCAAATTCAATCTTGTGGTTTGAGTTAAGAGTTAAGAGAACACTTACCTATCACATGAGCAAAGGGTCTTGGTGTCATCTTCTGTGGGATTGGTATTTCATTGAACTCTAAAGCCACAAATAAATGAAAAAAAAACCAAGGTTTTAATAGAATTGGTTCCAGAGCTGTACATTTCTGCAGAGGAAGAATTGACAGTGAGGACAATACCTTTATTTCCTATTTGGCCTAGAAAATGACCACCCTGTAAGTAAAGAAAAATAAAGAAATTCAGGACACTTGAAGACGTAGTAGTATGTTCAGCATTAAGAGATGTAAAAACTGTACATATGCTTTTATCTGTTGACCATATGATCTAAAATAAGACAACTTCAGGTTGTAAGAATAGGATCCATCAAAGGAAATAACCTAGAGTCAGAGGGGAATGATACGAATAAATGAACAACAATGTAAGCATTTTGAAATTGTGTGAAATTGTATTGCGTTGTATTGTGTTGTATATATTATTATAAAGAGACAGAAACACATTCAACATATTTTATCACTGTTAAATGTAGAGCACACACAACTGCCCACATGCTGTGATGTTAAGTGTTTCAGTCTCGCTATGACGTAGTGAGAATAAGGGAAATTCTAGCCATACAAGTTTCCAAACACTCTCTCTTTCTCCACACAGACACACTGGCACACTCACCTCAGTTTTTCTATATAAAAAGTAAATGAAAAACCCCTGCACGACAAGTCCAAACATAGTCACAGCTACCAGCAGGAGGAGAACCTTTTGGCCTACTCTTGCCCAGATTGGTTTGTTTTTCCTGGGCATATAGGCACATTTTGACTGACTGTTCACCACGAAAACCTGAGGGCTGAAACCCACGTCCCCCTCTGCCATGCCACCAGATACAACTCCACAGAGGACACTCGAAGACGTGATGTCGGCTCTGAAAGACAAAGGGTTAGGAAAAATCAGTCCGACGAAAGAAGGAACAGAACAGTTGCAAAACAGTAGAAGCAGTGAAACAAAGAAATAACCCACAAAAAAGACAAGAAGCCTCAGGGGTTTTCTCTGCTTTGCCTTACAGTAGCATGAAACCATTATCTGAGATATAAAGACATTTCTACAAACCGCAACTACTGCAGGGGCAAAATTGATTTCTTTAAGACAGTTTAAGGAAAAATATCTTTGTTCACCTGATGTGTCTTCACAGCTCACTCAGTCCAGCAGCAAATGGAAATCTAAAGCTCCTTAAGTGTATGGTGAAAATAGGAAAAAGATACTAAAAACCCTAAACTATAATTATATCTGTGAACTTCTCTGAATGCATTGTCTCCCAAAAAATGTCTTCATCCTTAAAGGTGGGGAAATTGTCAGCCCGCTGTCACCTTTGGTGTTTGCTTAACTACTGCCAGTCGTCACTAATACTGCTTTTTAAGTATGCTTATGTAAGCAGGAAATGAACATGATATGGGGAAGAGGCAAGAGGGTACGTAGTCTGTGAGTGTCTGTGTGTGTGTGGAGACACTCCCCGAAAGTTGTGAATAAAATGTTTGTCTCTTCACTTACACTTCCCTTTCCTTCACCTTTTTGATTTATCTTTCCTTGCGTAGCATGATGATGAGAGAGCCAAACAGCAGGACCATAACTCATTAGGTTTTATAGACGGACTCCTTCAACAATAAGGCTGGAATATTTGTTTTATTACTTTTATCATTTCATGATACAGTGATTCCGGCAAATACTATTGAAGTAAAACAACAATCTCGTCCATTACACCGCTCAGTGTTTTTGCTCAGGTTATACTGATATTATTTTCATTACAATTGCATACAAACTTAACATGGGTCTACAGATGTTGTTACTTGTGTTCTATATATTATGTCTACTGATGCTAGTGGTGAAAATGTTTAATGATTATTACAGACGTATGGGAGGTGAGCACATGGAATCCTGCCAGAAAAATGACAACTCTTAAGAGCTGGAACAGCACCAGAACACCAGACGGTGACATGAGCTAAACGTGTGAGTTCCAACGACAGAATGAAGAAGTCGCCCATTTTCAGAGGTACCCACGGCTGACAACAAAGCTAGCTTAAGAGATAAAACCGAGTCTCTCTTGGCGGTCGAACACAAGGACTCTACTTCGTACACAATGGACACATGCTGGGATTTTTAAAAACAAACAGAGTGTATGAAATAACATGACCAGTTTGAATAGTATTTCAAAATCCTATCCTGTGCGACTTCTTTATCCAGACCAACAAACTAGTGATGGCCAGACAAGCTGATAGTGGCTACAGTGACGAAATACCCAACTGAACACAGTTTCCTGACATGGCATGTATACACACACTGTGAGTGTGTGTATACATGCCATGTCAGGAAACAATTAGAAATGCCTGTGTTTACAGTAAAAGACTCAATGTACTTGAGGTAAAACACGAGTTAAGGCTGACAGTTAAAACTATACTGTACTGTAGTTGTAAATTTGTGCAAGACACACATATTTGTCATATTTGTTGACGTAAATCCCATTTTTTTTCCATTTTTCAGGGCAATGAATGCATTCCTTTGGTGAGTCACTTACACATATTTTTTGTCATTTTCTTATTTAGTTCACAGATAAACAATTGGTCTAAAACTGCAAGCTGCAGTCTTCTCAGACCAAGAAAAAACACCAAAAACAAATTTTACACACGAAATTTTGTATAAGAATCACAGAGAATATTTCCCCGTGTGTCAGCACTCCCTTTCTAGATACGGACTTGGTGTTAGGAGCAAAAACAAAGATATATTTATTTTATGTGAAATAAATCAATTTTTATCAAAGCCAAAGAAGATGGCGTGTTACGTTAGTGTACTGTTATATACATATAATATACTGTAATCATAATTTAGGGCTTAAAAAGTAATTACAAAGCTGTCGAAATACTCTGTATACAGTATACTTACGACTTCTAATTTTGCAGAGTAACCCTGTCGTCGTGATTGGAGAGAGTTCGCTACTCTTCTTCCTATGATTGGTCCGTGGCGTTGTCTTCCTCGCGTCCTTCATCCAATCACAGCATGGCAAAGTTCCTTTGCGGAAGGGAGATGAGAGGAAGATGGCTGAAGTCAGATAGTGTAGTGTTGGAGGAAAACATCCGTCATGAAGCTTTTTCGGTGGGAAGATAAGACCCAATGGCGGCCGCTTGTGTTTACACTTGTGTTCGGCTGTTGTTTAGGCTCCGTGTGCTGCTTGGGACAAAGCCAAGACAGCGAGCTGACGTTTATGCTACCAGCCGGGAAATCTGAGTGTTTCTTTCAAACAACAATAAAGAATCTTACGATGGAGATCGAATATCAGGTAAGTGTGTGTGCCACGTAACGTCCTTTTCACTGTCTGTTGAAACACACTTCCTACCTCAGTACTTTACTGGCATTCGTAAATATGAACACAATAGCAATCCATATCTTGCAATTATGAAGTGCAAAAAGGGAAACGCCATTTGAACCTTCAATTCACAATCTACAACTTTCAGCAGCATAGTCCACCTGTCTGTGCAAGTGTAATGACATGCATATACAATGTATAATACTCTTATCTCTTTCACTCCCTCGATCTCCCTCTTTCACACACACACAGAGAGAGAGAGAGAGGTTTAACCCGAACCAGTAGACTCAGTATGTTTGATGTGTCACAGTTTACACTGATAGACATGAGTGTGTTTAGTGGGCGTGTTCTCTGTAAACGTATGATACACAGCTGTTGTCTGGTTTGTTTGTTTGTTTGTTTTTTATAGGACACACATGGACTGTTCAACTATGTGTTTCGTAGATCTTTGCAAAAAATATAAAATCGTCTGACATTTAAAATCCAACTGCACATTGTGCACCGTATATGCTTTTCCTTCCAGGTGATAGCTGGTGCCGGTATGGATGTGAACTTTGAAATCATCTCCCCACAAGGCATCAGACTGGTGGCTGACTCTCGTCGCTCCGACGGAGTCCACATGTTCGTGCAGCCCAAGCCTTAATCAGGCTGTTTCCTACTTTAACTCCTACCTCTAACTTATTGATCATTAAACCTTATTTATACAACACTTATAATAACCCCCCACACACACACACTTACACACACGTCATACAAGTGTAAAAATGTTACACACACTGTACATGCATGTGCACATACATTCACACAAGTAATGATGACAAGAAAGTCTTAATTTAAGGAAACAGAACAAAGGATGTAATTAATGGATTCCTTGTTATTGACAGTGTGGAGACTACAGAGGAGGGAGACTATCAGATTTGTTTTGACAACAGCTTCAGTCGCTTCTCGGAGAAGATGGTGTTTTTTGAAATACTCACTGAGGCTCAAGCTGGGGATGTAGTCGTAGATGATGAGTGGACTGGTTTGGAAGAGCCTGATGGAACCCTGCTGGAGTACAAGCTGGATGACATTCGGGTGAGATACACATTAATGGTCTAGAAAGTACTTAAACATCACATCTGTGGCCAAATGCCAGGTCAGAGGGGTTTTGTGCTTGTCTGTTAGGATGGTCACTTTGTTCAGATAATTAATTAAGATAAAAAAGTCAGGCAAATGACTTTTGTCATTTGCCTTGAGCACGAAGTCGTGTTCAACTTTACTACTGATATTTTTATCCAGGAGTACATGGATACACTGCACAGACACCTGGAACGCAGTCGACACATGCAGACAGCATTAAGGGCGTTTGAAGCACGTGACAGGAACCTTCTGGAAGAAAACCTTTGGAGGGTGTCATTTTGGTCCTGTGCCAGCATGTTGGTGATGCTTTGTGTGGCCCTTACTCAGGTAAATAAAATATGCAGGTGCCAAATGCGTAAAGTAAAACTGAGATGTGCAGTAAACTGAGATAAAACATTGATAATTGTTGACGAAATACATCACGTTAACGCTGAGCCTCAGTGCGTAATGAATGCTGTCTATGAATTTGTCTATTTCTAGGTGTATACTGTCCGGAAACTCTTTGATGATAAGCGGAAGGTCTACACGTGAGGCGAACTGTGCTGCTAAATGAAGACAGGCTGCTGAGGTAGACAAGATGTACTGTACGTCTGATGACGTTTTGAATGCCTACATTTAAAATGAAAATGGAAAAATGATCCTTTAACCTTTTCCAAAATATTTTTACGTCAGTCGGAGGGAATTGAAAGAGGGAAGCAGGAATTAAAATGACAAAGTTGTTTCCATTCGTGTGACCACAAACCCAATATGAAATTTCTTTTAGAGGCTTGCTCTATGTAAGCAACATCAAAGATTGTATTCTTTTGTCTCTGCAATAGTTTTAGGATTTTTAAGGGGATTTTCAAGTCTAAATAGGTCGTAGTTTCACTGTTGTACTACTCCCTTCTAGTGGGTTATGACTTTGTTGTTTCTTTACTGATTTGTCAAATGTGTCTTTTTGCTGCATTCTTACTGACGGATGATAACTAAACTGAGATTTTATGCCATGTCCCAGGCTGTTTTGTGGTCCACAGAATCAGAAAAAGAACACACATTTTCTTCACGCTAAAATGAATTAATTGTGGTAATTAATTTCTAAAATGAATCAGATTAAAATGTTTAACAAATTTATTGCATGGGCAGAATGACTAGCACTCTAGATCCAATGATTCCGCAGTCCATCCACTTATTGTTGCTCTAATACACAGTAAATATACATGTTATTTACACACACTGCAGGAGTATATCAACTCGACGCCCAACATTTTTGTAGAGGCTCCAACCCCACAAGACAGTAAGTTGGTCTATGACTGACAAACTAACTGACACAATTGTCAAACTGGCTGTGAGGGACTGTAGACCAAATAATATTTTTGACGACAAGGGCTTCACCCAAGCCTCGAAAGAAACTGTTGACAAGTGTTTCATGTCACCATCAAGATGCACAATAATGTCCACAAAGTGTGAAGTGTTTCATGTCACCATCCAGATGCACAATAATGTCCACAAAGTGTGGAAAAATCATATAATAATAACAGTTATGGCATATTTTTGGTGGGAGTTTAGGAGTTATACTTTTGTATATTTTGTATACATTGACATTTTGTCATATTAATAACTCAATCATTTGGATTAGTCACAAATAAAAACAGGTGTGAAACACATACATACATATGTACCTGCTGTTATCTGTCCTTCTGTTGTAGCAGTATACAGGAGAAAATGGTTCTGGTCATATTTAGGAATGTTGATTTATCCAGATTTATCATCATTATTTATCATCATTAATCGTAATTTATCATGATTAATCGTAATTTATCCACAGCTACCCTGTGAACGCCATGATACAAATTTTAAACAATGGACAGACCTACAAACCTACCTACCTACCTAAGTCGTTTTCCAGTTTCTCTTGATGTGTCCTTTAGGTGCAGCCGTACTTAGAGATGATTACTTAACAGATAGCTGAGTTTTAATGTGACATTCCAGTCATACTTAAGCAGTATAATCAAGGTAGATATATTTATATAAATAATAAAATTGGTCTTATGGTCAAATGATGCCATTTACTGGATGAAATTATTCGTTGCTTAAAAAAAATCATATATTCATTTCAACACTACAATTATTGACTGCCTTATGAATGTTAAACAAATGGAAATGTAAAGTTTGTCTCTTTTTTATAAAATCTAAAAAGCGCATGCATTTTCATAGGGAATGTTTGGACTTAAAAAGCAACAGTATAATAGAAAGTGTAAACAAATGGAAATATAACGAAGGTAAAAAAAAAGTTCTGAGATTTCAGTACAGAAGGGAGGGCTCCGAAGGACGTATGACAGTGGGTCGGTTAGGAGCCACTGGTGGTCTTCTGCTGCAGAAACAGGTGAGGAAGTCAGAGTTGAAACACGTTAGGTACTGGTATTTTAGGATCTGATCAGTGCATCGCTAGCATTAAGCACCCTTCAACAACAAGGCCTCGATTCATTTCTTTGTTCCTTTTTTATTTTAACACAAACCAATGAGGTTTTACCTGGGAATCCCTGGTGGTGGCGCAGGTGGCACACGTGCCGGCCTTGATGTGGTCAGCGATGCACCATGGTTTGCATCACCAGTGACACCAGGCTGTCCTGGTGGAGGACCGGGTCGCGAAGGTACAGGTGGTGCTCCAACTGCTGTTGAAGGATTA
Organism: Cynoglossus semilaevis; assembly: GCF_000523025.1. Lineage (NCBI taxonomy): Eukaryota > Metazoa > Chordata > Actinopteri > Pleuronectiformes > Cynoglossidae > Cynoglossus > Cynoglossus semilaevis. The sequence goes on from NC_024315.1 coordinate 12,501,050, forward strand.
GGACCTAAGGTAGCCACTCTGACAGCTGGAGGTCGACTGGGAGGGGGCGCTGTTACTGAGGCAGGTCGGGATCCTGGAGGACTTTTTTGGAAAGGTGATTTTAAAATTACAGGACACAAACTGAAAATTAAAAATGAATAGATTTGTTGTTGTTTTTTATTGAATCTGTAATTAAAAGCCAGAAAAAAATGCAATAACTGACCAACTAAAGAAACACAGGACTTGAAACTGCTCTGTTTAAGCAACATTTGGAAAACAATTGCTTCCAGGACAGCTGGGCATGTTCAGCTGGATGTTGGTGTTGGATTTGACATTCTGAACGACTTTGCATAGTTAACTATTTGACAGGTTAACTGCAGGAAAGTAACCACAAAGTGGTCTTTGGCTCACTGTGAAGTACTTCAGCCTGTGAAGGCTGTGAGGGTCCTCTCCTATCCAACACAGAATCTAAAGTATGTGCAAAACCATCGGCTGCAAAACCAGCTCGATGTGTGTTGATGTTGGCCCGTCACCAGTCAGACAAACTCTGAGAATTTGATTTCTATCACTGGCCGGTTGATCAGTGCATCTCTACAATAATGTTTTTAATTCAGAATTATTATTATTACCTTGGATCCTTGGCTATCCAAGTGTCATCAACTGGTGGGGGCACTGGGGTAGAAACTGTGGTAGTACTGATATCTCCAATTATGACCAAGGCCTCTTTCAGAGCGCTGTACATCCTCAGCATCTCCTCTCTCTTCTGAGCCTGCTCTGCAGACTCCTCCATCAGACTTCCCTGTTCTCCTGCTGAGTACAGGAAGGCCAGCAGCTCAGAGTGGATGAAGTCCTTTGCCTGGAGAGAGAAAGGAATGAAGAAAGAAAGCTCCTCATGATTTAGAAGACAGACATAGCTTCCTAACTAAAAAGTGACTCAGCATTGAATGAGAGAGAGACATATAAAGCAGAGGGTGTACACTGTTGATCATGAGGTGCATGATAGTCTTGGGCATGAGATCTCTGATGGACTTGTTGACAATGCCAATGTAAGAATCTACGAGGTTGCGGATGGTTTCAACTTGGCGCTCCAGCTGAGGGTCCATAGACACTGTGTCGGAGGAATTCAACGCATCTTCATTCTCTTGCTTGAAAAGAATAAGACAAGGGACAATGAGACAGAGTTCATATGTATCTTACACACTGCTTTCTTTCACTAAAGTATATATGTTTACTAAATAAATACTATATGCAGTTAAATGTATGAAAACGTTCATTCAAAAAACAACATTTAATGATAGTTTCACACAGAGTTACACACAGGAGGTGACTAGTACGTATTACGTACCTGGTCCTTTTCTGGGTAAACTCCAGCTCTTAGGAATGAGGCTTTCCAGCTGTCCACGTCCTCCTGGGTGTCACATGCCAGCTCAATCTGACGCAGGTCTTTATACACATTTCTACAAGACAAGCAAGCACATCCATGAAGCCGAGGTGAAAAGAAATGCACTCCGTTAACAATGTTGTTGAAGTTCCACACCTGTGCTCAGTATTGAAGATGGCAAAAACCTGTTTGCTGGACATGAAGCCTTTTTCTACATCTCTCAGCTTCAGGTTGTCCAGGGGAAGCATGTACTTCTTCTCTTTTTCCTGTGGTGTTCAACAAAATGTTTCATGAATTCACCACAGATTCTCGCCCCCTACAACCTTGCAAAGGAATAAGCTGTAGATAAAGGAGGGATATGGGGATACATTTCCACGGAACACCTGATGATCACTCACAGCACACTAATAACTTCTAACTACTGTTAGAAATCAGATTAATTACACTGCTAATTACACCAAACTGCTCTCTCTCTCTCTCTTACAATGTCAACACAATTAAAAAAGTTTCATCAATTCAATGTGCTATTAGCAACCTTACCTCTTCGTCTTTATACCAGGAGAGAGACTCAGCAGTCAGGACAAACCAGTAGTCCTTAGATCCTCCCTTCATTATACTAATGTTGATGGTTAGCCATCCTCTGCGAATCACCTACATGTAAAGTCCAAAAGATGACTTAGCAATACGGTTCACCGGCAGAGTAATACAGTTCTAGATATTAGCTCAAGACAGCAACGAAAAAAACAACAAAACAACAACAACAAAATCCCTGTCCATGAAATGGCTCAAAAAGGGTGAAGAAAAGGGAGGCGAGTGTCAGGGCAGACTTGTGACAAAAGAATAGCAGCAAAAGTAAAACAGAGGATTTATAAGCAGTAGTGAGACCTGCTATGATCTCAGAGACAGAAGGCTGAGATGAAGGTGTTCACATTTTCACAAAAGTGACCAGGATGAACAGGATTAGAAATCAGAGGGACAGTCAAGGTGGATCATGAAGAGAAGTCTACAGATGTCAGAGCTGGAGTTGACTGACAAGATGTAAAGGAAGATCCTAGAGAAGATGTATGGATGTAGAGAAAGATGTTTTGTGTAACAGTAGAAAAGGCAGGATGAGGTGGAGGGAGATAAAGTGAGCAGCCAAAAGAAGAGAAAATAATTGTTTTTTTAAATCTACAGATAATACAAATTCTTTTTTTGCGAGATTTAAACCACATTAACCCACTGCTTATTTGGTTATGTAAATGTTTTACCGACCAGAGACATGGCAATACCTATCAAATTCAGAAGACATGGAGGTGTAGTACATTTCTGAAAGAAAGGTTACAATGATGTATAGCCAACGCTTTCACTTCCCGGTAGTCTGTCAAGATGTTTAATTTTCCTTTTGTCATGACCCACCCACACAAGAGGAAGTGACAATTGCAGATGCAAGGAGGTGCAATACTTACCAAAACCTCCCCTGAACCATTAAAAAAAAAGGAGGAACAGGAGAGGAGAAAGAGGAACAGGACATATAAGAGAAAAGCCAGCGAATGTATGTACATGTAAGGTAAGAAAGGAAAACTGTGACAACACCGAAGGTCATAAAAGGAAAGGAAAAAAGAGAAACCTGTATTGTTTTAGGGTGTGATTTAAAGGACTTGTTTTACCTGGTTTGGCATGACTCTCTTCTTGGTAGCACAAGCAGCACTTCTTTGCTGAGCACTGCAGCGGAGTAAGTATGGAATGAGAGAGAGACAAAGAAAGAGAGAGAGAGAGGAAGACACAATCAAAACAAGGCAAATTGATCTTTTAAAATTAGCTTGTATTATGTCCTTTATTTACTGAAAAGTAGTTACATCCTAAAATAATAAAAAGCCTAACTCATACCAGCAAAAAACAAGCCATCTATATCATGTGTGTCAAACTCAGGCCCGGGGGCCAAATCTGGCCCGCAGTGTAATTATATTTGGCTCGCAGTATATAGTCCCTATATACTGGCAGGATTTGTAGTATTAGCGGTGTATATTATAGCACACACATTTTGGTTTGTTGGCCTGTGAAAAAAAGATTTACATTAAAAAGGAACTCCAAAGGCTACAGATATAATAAGAAAGAAATACTGATGATGGTTGTCTGGTTGTTCCAGATTCAGTTTTTATTCCAAGCTTAACTTTGTTTCCAGTCAACTCTTCAATAAATATTGAGTTTGGTCAGTGACTTTGTACCAGTTTTATTAATTTCGGCGCAGTGTGAATTTGAGTTGGACACCTCTGATATTCTGTACTATTGATTCCCAACCACTGTGTTGCATCATCAGGTGTACTGTGGAAAATAATTCACTTCACTGGTCTTTACTTCTTTTATATACTGCAAACATTTTGTTTTTGTTTGTCTATGCAACAGATGAACTAACTTACGTGGTCAAAGTGAAAGGTGTGAAACCTGGGCCTGTTTAGTTAAACACGACACTCATATACTCACAGGAATTGAAGAGAAACAGACACAAAGATCGTCTGAATTTTTTTTTTTTTTTTTCAGAGAACAAATGATAGTTTTCATACCATTTATGTTGGAAAGGCTATGGCACAGGGGTTGGGAATCACTAGTCTATACCATGTCTGTTTAATAGTGCTCATGCAACTCATTTGTCAGTGTATACAGTAGAAACTTACTTGGCAAAGCCAATGAAGTCCTCATGATTAGTATTGATGTAGGAGAGCTCAATATCAATCAACAACAACACCTAACACAAAACACACACACACACACACACACACACACACACACACCTTGGAATTAAAATGAACAACCATTTTGCCATAGACTACAAGGATAAAAACACACATTCATGCATGACCACACCTGGTCTTTAGTCTTGCTGTCTCGCTCTCTGATGTAAGTTGTGACGATTCTCTCAGTCTCCTCCCGCAGTCGAGGGTATGAGCCCAGCTGTGGAGGACACACAAACACTGCTGCAGGTACAAATGGGTGTGGACGGGCACTCACAAAACTACAAAAAAATGTATTATTTTTTCTGTAATGCTTTTGGAGAAGGCGTTAAACTTAAACTACAAACTGTTGGAGACCTTTTCCTCACACACCGAGTACTGAACCACCTTTGCTGCTTTCTTCTGACCACTGCTCATACTAAAGCCTTTCACTGGGTCAAAACTCTTTTTGAGACCCAGCTCAGATTTGTACTTTTTCTTTTCAAATATTTCTCCACCACTGCCACTGCTGTCACAACCGAATTACCGCTTATTCTACATTCTGAATGGCAACAGTTATATGCACATTAATTTGTTATCTGCTGCCCCCTAGTGGAAAATAATTTAATTGTTCTGCCTATTACTATCTCATATACAATCAAAGACAAATTAAGGTATATATAGTTTTCAGACCAATTAAGTGAACTTGTGTAGCACATAGCACATTAGTACATGTCACACATAATGTACTAATGTGCTGCACCTGCATTTTTCACTTGTCATTTGAGCTGAAGCTTTCTGTGATGTTCTCCATACCTGTAGCTTTCTCAAATGTTTAAATCAACCACACCATAAGCTACATGGGGAAAAAACAAAATTGATTTGTACACACAATGAAGTCAACTGCCAATGTCACAGCTACTAAGTTTAGTTCAGTTGTAGTTATTGCTAGTTATGTGCCGATCTAACTTTTTCAATCCTGATACAATTTCCAAAACCTGCATATCTGCCAATAACTCTTACAGCTCCAATACCATGGTTGAATTAATAAACTTAACTTCACTATCTGAAGACTGAAGTTCCCGGACTTGACTTAAAAATGTCCTCACTCTGTTAAACACAATACAAATAAAAATTGACCTATGTTATTTAAAGTATTTCTATTTATTTTATTTGAAATGAATGGTAATTGTTTTAAAATGAACACCTGCACCAGCAGTCACTTTTAAAATAAACTGAAACCAATCTTCTTAGTAAACATTTAAAGCATTCAGGGAATGAAATATAGCAGCTGACAGGGAATTAATGAGTAGTTCAACTACATGTAACTTGATCACTTGATCGCTGTTGTTGTTGCTGTGGTTAGATGCTGTAGGTTCCTTTCGTCTCAAACACAGACTATGGTCAATTAGTATCAAGGATTATGTGACTATCAGTCCTGGTTGGAACAGATATTCGGTGTGAATATTGGATCAGTGCATCATCACACAGCAGTCGTAATGGTACTTAAGAAGTGATGTTTGCGCACAGTATTTTGCAGCGTAAATACCACTGTCAAATGTAAAGCATGCCAGTCTGAGTGGTGTGTACATGTACAGGTGAGGTGGAAACCAAGAAATGATACCTTATTGGTGCACTGTCTGACCGTGTTGATGAGTTCCTGGATGACCAGGTCGATGCATTTTAGACAGGGCTCCTTCAGCTTAATGATCTGCTTTTTCACTATGGCCTCAAATGCAAGATCTGGGGTGAACAGGCCGGTCCTAAAGAACACAAAAACAAAACAGACATGGAGCAGAGGAGAGACACCTACTGTAGGAAGAGTGTGGAATAGGCACAAAGATAGAGAACACTGGGAGAGGAGTGGTAAAGCAAGTAGAGAAATTGGGAGACATGTAACAACAAAAATAAAGAGCTGAATTATTTTTAAAAAGTGCCCATACATTAAAGAAAGACAGAATAGCCAGCTCACTAAAAATACACAAAAAACCGGCATTAACACTCGAAGACTTAATTCCCTTAATTTCTCGAAGCGATCTCCTGAGAGATTAATAAAGTTCTACCTATCTAAGACAGAACGAAACGCTGGAAGATTTGATGGAGACTAGTCACAAGACAAAAATGAACTCTTCTTTTCAGGCACTGCACTTGCCTGACACCATGGATGTTCTTGATGGCATAGCTGATCTCTTTCCTCAGTTCCTTCTCATCAAACTCCATCTGAAACACATTACACACAACAGTATTTGTCCCCAGCCACAACAACACTTGTTCTCTACAGAGGAATGCAACAAACACACAAGCAAGCTAGGGAATATACAGATGCACCGACCAGTCCACTTGTTTACAACACCAACAACATGAACGCCTCATAGACAGAAACAGAGGAGACAGAGCTGTCGAGTGCACTGAATGGATACGATGGATGCAAATGATCATCAACTGCGAAAAGCACAGCTTTGCACTAATTCCCAGAACAAAGAAAAGGTTCACCGTTTGGCTCAATTGTTCCAATGTCTGTCCCAGCGTTGAACACATCACACGGCTCCAGGTGAACACGAAAAACAATAATGCGACTAAGACTTTGGTGCCGTATGACTGTCACTAAGACTAGGCTTGCAATCGTTTTTGTGTTACGGTATTTTCTTTGGTACTTGGAAGATAAACTGTAGCCTGACATAAGAACTTATATGTATATTTAACAGCTGTTTTGTGTAAATTCTGTGTATAAGGTTTACAATTTCAGTGAACAGGTTTTTGCACAGCATTCCGTCCTTCTTTGATTTTTTTTTAATGATTGATAAAATGTATTAACACCATTAGCAGCTAGCTGATGTTCACTCAATCTTTAATACATTAGTGATGAAATACTTACAAGACACTAATATTTGTTAATGAATTTGGGGTTTTCTTTCCTTTAACTAAGATCTTAAGAAAAAACATTAACTGAAAAGATGGCCAACAGAAGGTTCACGTGGGAGATAAAACACGTCTAATGCTGCTGATAAAGCAGCAAGGCCCAGCTAACTGCATTAATAATAACAATTGTCCTTGTTGTTGTTACTCATCTCACAATGGGGAAATTCAAAGTAAATCTCTGCACTGGACACAGGCCGCCACAGGAGGAGCCACTCAGTACATGGTTACAACTCACTGGCTGCCACACGGGAGGTGCCATTATGGATACAATATGTGGGTCCTCTGAGAATCAAACCCAGGATTCTCAGCTCTTTGCTTGCAGGCATGCCAACGGGAAAACTAAGGGACCACCAAATTCAACAGGCTGCAACTTGGAGGCGCCAAGTACGTGGTTCATCTGGGAATTACAACGACACATGGGCCCTTGAAGTGGCTAAACTCTGTATGTAATGACAGAGCACAGACACTGCCAGCAGATCCCAGTGAGTGGGAAGAGTCCCAGGATAAAAAAATGGTTAAATATTTTTTTCTACAACTTGCACATGAGTTTTTTTTTAGCTGCACACATGATTGTGTAGAACCTGCAGTGATTGGAATCCCTCAGTTTCCTTTGACTCCTGTCTGTGCTAATAAAAGCATCGCTTTGGAACTTTAACCTGGGCACTTTAGGGTAAAAAAAAAAACGACCAAATATGGAAGTGAAAAGATAAAATGAGATGTCCCAAGAAAATAATAGTAGAATCTCAGGACCAGTCACCTTTACTAACTCAAAGGGAAAACGCTCATGAAAGATCCGGTTAATCTTGGCTCCACCAGAAAGGTTGGAGGTGTCCACTTGATCTCCAGACCCCTCGATGCATTTCTCAAAGTCAACACCAAACTGCTGCACCATCCTGTAGATTTTAAATAGTTAGAATTATCACAATTAATCAACAACTAACAACATCACAACTAACTGGGTTATTCCTAAATACTGTCAGAAAATATTATGCTGGGACTATAGTTGGTGCAACGTGTGCTGCTTTGTTTTCATACCAAAGAAATGTATAATTGTGACATCCCTTCATACAGTATATGTTAGAGTATATGTTTTTTTTTTTCTAAAAGGCTTGCGTTGATGATTGTTTGTGTTGGAATTTGTGTATGTACTAACTGAAGTAGAGCCTTTGTCTTGCGTGCCGGGTCATCTGGCCGGAAGTTCTTGAACTCCTCCACTTCCTTCTCCAAAGATAACAGTTGGCTTTGGAGTTTGCTGCGTAACCCTGGCAAAGTGTCACGGATGTGGTTGGTCAGTTGCTGAAAAAAGGAAAAAATAATAATGAGAAAATGCACAAGTCTTAATAAGTTTAAAAAATATTTTTGTTAGTATCATTAAACCTGCTACATGACTGCTCATGTTTATATTAATACGATTTATAATATGGCAGTGATGCATTAAATGTACATATTTTTCAACAAAAAACTGGGACCAATTTTCAACAATTCCATATTAACATTTTTGAGAAAGGATTTTCATTAACATTATGAATTAGGTCAGAAGTAGCATATCAAAAAGTTTTTTTTATTTAACTGGCGTTATTATTCTGAGTCAGTCACTGCAGGATTTTGTGATGCTGCAATATTCTGAATTCCAGAAATCTTGAAGGGCCTTTTTAGCTATATTGGATTTGTATTAGGTCCATGGGTTTGTCTCTAACCTGATTTAGGGATTTTTGCAGGTGAGATGTGCCCATGCGCTCTGCAACGTGCCTATATGCAGGATGGGACAGGAAAAACTTCCGCTCTGCAGCCAAGGCGGCGCGGATGTCCTTTTTCCCGTCAATATCCTTCTGACTGCGGTTAACCACGCCAATGTAGCCTTCGAGAAAAACAACAATGTTAATATTTTACAACCAGTAGATTGGTTTGAAATAATGCACTGGAATTATTTTGTGGTCTCACCTCTCCGCAATGGCAGTAGTTTGTTGTCCAGGATGTCTCGTGCATCCGTACCCTCATCCATTATGTCCAGCTTTGTGATCACACCAATAGTCCGCAAACCTAAAGAGCAATTAAAAAAATAAAAAAGCAAAATTTTACAGCAAAACCAACCCTTACCAAAACCTTCAGTGAAGGCAGCAGCAGACGGAAGAAATAAAGGCTCAGTATGCCGCATCCCCTGACAAAGCTCACATGTTGCAATACATTTGGATTGTTTTTCGCAAATATATAGCATGGTTACTGTTTTACACACTCTCATGTGCACAGGTTAACTTCATGTAAGGAAAGGAAAGTGAACTACTTGTCACAACCAAGTGTGACCTCTGCTTTTAACCCATCACCATCAAAGTGAACAGTGGGCAGCTTTAAGCGCCCGGGGAGCAGAGAGTGCCATGCTTAGAGCACCTCAGTAGCAATTTGGCAGCTGGTGGACTCGAACCTGAAACCTTCCAGGCCCAAGTCCGCTTCCTTAAGAGCTAAGCCACCACTAGTTGAAAATTACTTTTTACATTTTTCCTTCTCCAAAAATGTTGTCCTCTAACATACTTAAAAAAAGAACCATCTGGATGAACAGAGTTCTGTTCTGTTAGCTCAATTTGGCCATTTGTTACATCTTATGCAAATGTTTCTGCTGCGCTGCAGGAGAATGACATCAGGAACATGAAGAGACAAGAGCCTTATTGTTCACAGCATGGACAGCTTTGTGTAAAATGTTGTTGTTTATCAGCCCATTATTGGCTGGAATTACATTAAAAAAATATTGGCTACAGATTAATTGGACTGATATTAGTGTGTATCCCAACCTAACAATAAATGTTTCATTGTTCTCTTAACCACAGAATTTATGCCATACAACCTGGGATTAAAGTAATACATACTGTACAATAAAATTATTTGGCAAATATTTGTAGCCATATTGGTCCGGAGCAGATTCAAAGTGTAATTTAATCCTTAAAACGACCCTATGCCTTAAAAAAACAGGGAGAAGGTTATCTATAAAAAAGAAGAGCTGGGTCTGCAAGACACAGATACAATGACATACAGATACAGATAATTAATATGCTTTAATTAAAGACCAGCAAACACAGAAATCCCAGAGGTTTCTCTCACCCTGAGGATCTACCTCCTTGGCTATTTTCAGGGCATCAGAGTTGGCCAGGTCAGTATTGGCTGGGGTGACGGCCAAGATTAGACAACTGTCCTTAGTAACAAACTGTAGCAACATATCTCTGATCTGGAACTCGATGTCCTGAGGTTGGTCACCCACAGGCACTTTGGTCATTCCCGGCAGATCAATCACAGTGAGATTCAGCACTGAGTGATAAGAGGGTGGATGAAAAGGAAGTCATTAGTAAAAACAGGTAAAACAAAAAACCCAAAACTTTCAATGTAATTAGTCTGCACGTTTTCTACATATGCATTTGTTACCATTTGGTGAATAGACACGGAGATTTATAGGCACAGGGGAGATGCCCTTGTTGGATCCAGTCAGACGATCAGTTTCTGCCTCTATCTCCTGGCGTACTTCATCAAAGTCCACAAATTTGCGGCCTTTACAGTGAAGGAACTCTGCATACTCTAGGGACAAAAAATTAGTACTTATAAAGAGATGCTACACAGTTCATATTATTATTATTATTATACAGTATGAGCACATTGGACAAACATTGACGGGTACAAAATAAAAACTCACCTGCTTTACTGTTCACCAGCTGGAGGACGAGGGGGCGACGGGTGACAATTCCATTTCCTCTGGGCAAGAAGTCCCTAAGTGGCACACAGTTATAATTAATGACTGGTTTTATTAATGTCAACGAATCTGACAAAAAAAGTCGAAATAATTCAACGACATCACTACAGTGACAGAGGAAAAACAACAGACACACACGTCCAAAAACAATAAAAACAGTTCTCATCGAAACATCAACATGTTTTAGGGAATTTATACCAAATACATTAGAGCACATTAAAAGCTACTAACGTTAGGCCTTTTCCATGACGATCTATTTTACTCATGTGCTTTTGTGACATAATTGGTCAATCAGCCATCAATTAAATTCTTTGGTCAAAAGAATTGCTTTGTGTATGTATGGGTAATGCAGGCATTTTACCGCTTGGTCAACTGAGAATTCAGCTGTTGCCATTTTCATTTTTATTACAGTCAGACCCAGAAACTGTTGATGAATCAGAAAATGTCCTCATTAACAATCATAAAATACCAATTTGTGGCACCTTGGCCTGAAAATGACTAAAGACGCCTGTTCTACAACGACACATCCATCAATATTTTTTTCTCTCCGATCTTGTTGCCGGTCACTGGCGACAGTGTACACTCTGGATGGGTTCAATACAGTGGTCAAAGTCTGTGTGTGCTTTCGGTGTATGTGGTCAAATTCTTGGCATCTTGGTGAGTAGTAATAATATCCAAGAGTGAAATATTAATGCAGAAGAAGGACAGTTTAACAAGCGGTGGGCAAGGGAATATATATTTGTACTTCAGGAGGACACAAACAGTATGTGCTCAGTGTCATGACATAGTATTGGTGATGAAGGAGTACTATATATGTTGGCATTTTGACACCAGACACACAAGTGTTAAATTTAGACTCCAAGAAAAAATGATTAAAGAGTTAAATATTCAAACTGCAATTGCAGCAGGAAATGTTTGGTAAGCTAATGCCAAAAATGATGTGGCAGTTAATGCCAGCCTTGTTGAGGCCGAAGAAATTGCCTGAAACTCTCTTTTGGGGATGGGAAGATGGAGGTGGCGGGATGAGACAATATTTTTGGTTAAAGGACATTTATAGGTCATTATCAGGCTGTTCAATAGATGTTGATCATGTTAGCCCTGCAACGTAGCAGGTTTAAAATGTCAGCGACAGAAAAAAATAATAATAACTTGGGTCTTGAAGAAACCCCTCTTCGATTTTGGTTTTAGTTGTAAAATGATACAAATAACCTGGAACTACAAAAGAAGGGACTGTTTAAAAAAGAAAGCGAGGTTTTTAACTGCACGTGTGATTTATTTATCAACTGTTTTTGTTCCTCAAAAACTATTGTGCAAAAAGAGTAGTGAGTGTAAGGAGAATGAGTTTTTGTCCGCGAATACATTAGCTACAAAATGGAAAGAGGTTTTGAGTTAAAAAAAAAAACTGGGGTAACGAAGGCACCGAAACACAGCGCGAACTGCAACTTTACTTAGCTGGAGATTTTTACACATAAACTATTGAAATGTGGAGAGAGGAGGGAGTTAGACAGCCCACAGGTTAACAGACATTCACTTTGACACTCAAAAATAAATCTGTACAACCTGCCAACGAAATTCTCCAACACGGAGCTCTTCCCTGCGCTCTGTCCGCCCACGACCGCTATCTGCGGCAGGTCCAAGTTGCAGCTCTGGCCAATCGAAGTGAAGGCGTCCTGGAGTTTGTTGATCAGAGATATGAGATCTTCCATCTCCCGGTTTCCCATCACGACACTTGGGTTTGCCCCGTCGTCGTTATCCAGCTCTGCTCCCTATAAATTATCACCGGACCTGGTCAGTCGCAGATAGGAATGCTAAAAGTTTCCACACAGCACTGCGAACACTGCTCTTTTAACTGAGAGACTCTGTATTTAAACGTGATGACGTCAGAACCTGAAGTTTATAACATTAAAGATACTGATACTGCGTGACCAAAACTAGCAACGTTATATCGAGGAACAAACTTCTGGCATCATCCGGTCAGGCGACACCCGGACTCCGCTGGAAATTGTGGCTCCGCCTGAAACGTTACCGTGGTCGATCATTGGCCAAATGTCACGTCGATCAGCGCGCATAAAAAAACATTGTCGGAATATTTGCACTTTTTAAGGAATACTGCTTTGATGAAGGGCAAGCTACGATGGTGAGGCCTTGTGCTGAAAAGGGATTGTGGATTCACTGAACCAGGACTATAGAGAGAAACACAGAGGAACACACCAAAAAACAAAACAAAAACAAACAAAAAAAACAACAACAAAACAAGAATAATGAATATAACAAGGGAGGTTATGGAGATGGTGGAGGTAACAGTAGGATACCTAACAGTAGTAGGTAACAGGTGATCGGCTGTGGTGACCTCTTCAGGATCAGCAGCTAAAATAATGATAAGAAGGAAGAACTTATGTTTAGTTTTTTTGTCTTTCTTGAGCAGACGTTATACTTCAATGTTTTATAGGATTTGTTGTGGAGTCATAGTTTTGTACACGTTGTTTATTAAAAGAAACTAAACAGAAAAGTAATAAATGGAGAGACTTTTTTTTATTTTTTTTTATTTGATTCCGAATGAAACATGTACTTAGTTGTAATGTTACCAGTAATCTGACTTAAAGAATTAATCATTCAAAAGGCAAAACCTCAAAAATCCCAGAAATTTAAAATGCTGATTAAAACTTCAATAAGATTAAACAATTTGATAGTCCAACCTTAAATAAACTGCTACTGGACTTGTATTTACTCTGTATCCGATGGGTACCATATCTGGCACATCACTGCTAATCAGGCATGTCAAACGTTAGAACAAAGCTGTTCCTTTTTGTTTTCAGTGCATTGCTTTGAATCGACTGTATTTGCATATGAAGCCACTAGATGGCAACAGACAAATGCAAAAGCATCTTAATCTTTTGCTTGAGAAAAACTCAGCCCAAAGTTTTTTCAGATTGGAAAATGCTACAGAGCAGGTCGTCCACTGGGACACTGTGTCCCCAGCAGGTCTGTAGGAAACAATGTCCACCATATTTGCGAGGTCTGAACTTAAGAATTCAAGGGTTCTGCAATGTTTGAAGTAAAATGAGGAAAAGTTAGCAGTAGAAGTTACTGTGATAAAACTGTATTATATTTGATATCCAGTCGTTGAAAGATAAGGTTTTTTGTTTGTATTGCTGACTTCACTCGACTTTGCATTCCTGTATTCACGTATCTGGTCCTGCCTGTGCCCTTGTGTCTACACCCTGCTACTATACCTGCCTTCCTGGGTTTTCTTCCTGTATAAGCTATGCAATAAATGCACGACATACTGTAAGTTGTAAAGAGTTGTAAATAGCCACATAGAAGAGAAAGAAGTGGTTAACAATCAATTTTTTCTGCTATTTAGAATGACTTATTGAGTTCCCTTCTTTATCTGCAAACCTCACACCATCAATAATCTAATCTGAGTCATATGATGTTAATTTTGCCAGTGGGAGTTAAATACTCAGAACAGACATTAAAACACTATTTTCAGATGACATGGGGAATACATTTTTACTCTTTGTATTACAGTCATGTACAACATATTACTTTAATGCCCTATGTCATACGCAAATGCCATGTTGACACATTTAAACCTGCTCTGTGTTTTTGTATTTTAATGAGAAGTGGTGATGATTAATGACAAGATAGCTTCCTCATTGTTTTCCGATCCCCATGACACAGTCAGCAGACTGTTTGAGGTTTGATGCCCTCAAGTACCGATTATGCACAAAGACAGACAGTGGCTAGATGATGGGCTGGAGTGAGGGACAATACACGCAAGCACAAAGGCTGGATTTGCAGACACTGAATGAGGGAAGAAAAAGGACTCCAAATACAAAATTCTCTGTTTGAAAAAGAAACAGCTTGCATTGCATGATCACACATAACGTCTCTGCTTTAGTGATCACTCCAGAGAAGACCAAGCCGCTGCTCCAGTCCCTGCGTGAAAAGCGTCATTCAATTTCTTCTTTCAACAACTTTTCCAGCTTTTGGGCCCTTTTACTTTCAGGGCTGTTATTCACATTTCAAATGTGAAGCAAGATCCTACATCCAACAGTTGGATTGTATTTGCTGCATTTACTGATTACATTTTAACCAGGATAAAGAATGAAGATTTTTTCTTCATTAGTTTTGTGTTGCCTGTCAGGTGAGTTTTTTTATGCAATTGTGTTGTATAAATGTGAATTACAGTTTTTGCAATTTGTTAAGGAAATTTTAAATGTTTAAAAATGTATTATACTTGTAACATAAACTATGTTAAAAAGTTATTATTATTATGATAATGATGATTATTATTATAATAAATTTAATGTTTAACATCATCAAAATAAACTTTAAATCTGTAAACATATTGCTTTATTCTTTTTAGGGTGAAGATTTCAATATATATCATAGGTCATGACATTTAAAAACAACTATCTCAAAACACTGATCAATGTGTAACATAATCACCTACCATTAAGATTACCATGACGTTTTATTGCAATAAAATCTATTACAGTCTCCAAAAAAGAATGAATAATACGGACTCAAGCAACATCAAAATGTTTTCGTCGGCATCAATACAAAGTACTCAATAAAATTGAAAAAAAAAAGAAATGTCTTACTAAAAAATAAATATATAATCCCAGTCAAAACACTTCATAATAATGACTTGCTGTTCTAAAATATGCCATTTTACCATCACAGAAACAAAAGGAATACTGCTCTTATAATGATTATTCCCTAAAATGCCTGCATTACCCATACCTAAACAAACACAAGACTGCAATAACTCAGGCTCTGACATGAACGAATAAAGTCCCAACAATCCATCAAAAACTTTAGATCCAATTTCAATGACGTTCAGGAACACATCTTCTGCAAAGACTTAATTCATTCATTGGCCAAATACTCCTATACACATGTGTGTCATCCATGTAACACGCATCCCCCTTCCAAGAAAAGTCCTGAGTCTGCCAAATTGTATCCCTGCCTTTCAGATGATGCTGAAGAAGAGGTGTATAAACCACGAGAGCCCTTCAACACAGAGAACCTTTGACATTTCTATCAACATCTCATGTTGTGTAGTAGTTCATTCCTCATTAGCTTAATGAGGTTGACAATGATTAACCATAATCATCCAGCTGTGTTTCTGACTTAGCAAAAGGATTTGAGGCGTTTAGAAGTTCACCAGCGAGCTCTTTCCACAGACATATTACTTAGTCAGTTGAGTGTTCCATTCATGTTTCCCAAGCTCGAATGGTTCACTATATCAATTACTTGAGGTGTTGGGCAGTTTTCCAGTGTGTCCTGGTGCCCTACAACTGCAACTACACTGAGGATCCCCCAACACAGCATGTCCCTAAAGAACTCTTCTTCTGTCAGACCACTTCCTTTGTCTGCCTCTGTGGTTAAGAGTTACCAGCCTTTGAGCCAAGATGTCAGAAGCGTTCACAGGGATGCTAAAATAAAGCATCTCTACATTCTCTGTTCAGGTGCACTTCACATTTGTGTTTATCCAGTTTGTCAAGGGGTATTGCCCTTTGTCTAGCCCATGTCACCATAAGATAGTTCCAGTTGACCAACCTGCCATTGGCTTTACCCCAGTGTCAGAAACACATGGTCTGGCCATGTGCATAGACAAAGAGGTCTCTGCCACCCAGATCTCAGAGTTAATGTCATCGTCAGCTCACCTGATCCTGGTGTATATATGTGGTGGATCAAGGAAATCTTGAGACAAATTTAAATATATATCCTTCATTTCTGTAAAATTACTGTCACACCTAATACTATCCCTAACCCAACAAAATTATATAAGAAGTACTAATCTCAGAAATATTAAATGATCCTTCATCCAACAGATCACTATCTTTATAGTATTACTTACTTTCTAAAATAAATACTGACTTTTAGCAAGACTCACTTTATCAGTATACCTGACAGCAGTTACACCAATATATGCCTATCTAATCAAACCTCCTTTGTCATATTACCACAGTATGCATGAAGACTTCAGAAGTACTGGATGTAAGGGGACATATCGGAGGAGAGGTCTCCATCCACTGCTTTGCTGGCTTGACCAAAGACAACGGCACAGAACACAACAACGTGTACTTCTGTAAAGGAATCTGCTCCAACAAAAGTATCCTCATTGAGATGGAGGGGGCAGGATTTAATGCCACCTTGCAGCAGAAGTACAACATAAAGGTCAACAAAGAATGTGGAGATTTCAATGTGACCATAAAGAAGCTGAAGAAAACAGATGCAGGAAAATACTACTGTGGCGTCAAGAAACCCTTTTGTGTTTTGCAACAGGAGGTCAATGTCCTCATCCAGGATGGTAAATGATGTGTCAGAGGTCTAGGAGGTTTCAGTAGCATTTTAAATAGACAGATCCTGACTATACAGTTTATACGAATTGAACCAAACTTCTAAATGTTTTCCTAAAAGTGAATTGCAGAAATACTAACTCTCTCATGATGCAAATCCTACTACAATGTTTCAACCGACAGTTTTAGCTAAACTTGAGGAAACACACTTAATATATTCAGCAGACCAGAGTTCACATCAAGCCACAGAGAAAGAATTTATGCCTAAGAAGAATATATATTTGCCTGAAATATGTCTTGTGATCCTTCTTCATATTCATCCACTTACAGAGTCACATGAGTGCATACACACACACACACACACACGTACACATTAGGAAATTAACCTCTGTCCTCTCCTCTCAAAGCTTCATCTGTTCCTCCTGGCTCTCTGTCCTACGATGGCTTTCAGTCTACCACTGTGTTGTCACCAGCTGCTGAACAGCTACCCACAACTGAAATAATCAATCAGACAACAAGCAGCCTCACGGGTATCTCAACGTCACTCTCAGTTGTTGTTACAATAACACATCTGTGTGCGCATGAGTCTCTGACAGTTACTTATCCGTGGCCAGACTTAATACTACTTACTGACACTGCTTACCATGGCCAACTGCATCATTTTGTTCATATGACCTTTTTTTCCCTGCATCTGTTTTTTTACAGACACTGTAGTTGTCATCATTATTTCTGTGAGTCTGGCTCTGGTAGTTTGTGCGCTCATCCCTCTTGTATTTTATGGAAACTGGAGGAGCAATGCAGGTAAACTGGCACTGACATCATACATGAGAAGCATACACCATAAAATAGATATAAAATAGAACATTTAAGAAGTGCTTTTTAATGCCCAGTACCACTCAGAGTGCATGTCAAAATAACCTGCAAATAATTTAATGAAACTAGTTTGTTTATTCCTTCTTATGAAAGGTCAACAAGCTCGTGAGGGAAACAAGGGTGAGGTTAGCGTCACTTCTGTTATTTACATACTCTAAAATTGATGATGAAAATACATTTTAAATGACTGATTGAATTCACCTTAATAGCGATTTTATCTCCTGAACAGATCAACCACTGTGAGGGGAACTCAGATGGCTCTCTCTGCATCGTCCAGCTGCAGTCTTTAGAAGCAAATCTAGAGTCCAGTGGTCAGGAACCCGTCCAGTATGAAGCCATCTATCAAGCCCTGGATCCCAAACCTTTGGAGTGAGAAAAGCAATTTCTGTTCATATTTGAAATGTAGTCTACTGTTTCTGTTTTGAGTTTTTGGGGTTTTTAATGAAGATTTTTTTTACAAATGTGTACATCTGCAAGTGGATTTTCTTAACTCCAAGCCTTCTGTATAATGCATTTTTAAATAAATGTTTACAATGTTGAGGTGACCATGATTCAGTGTGACACATGGTTTAAGGTTTCAGAAAAATATTTTGAAACATAACAACACAAACTAAAGTGCTACATTTTTAGGTGGACGAACACATGCATAAAAACCATATAAATATACTGCAATTTTGATAACACCGTTTTTACCTGTAAAAAAATCATCCATAGTAATGTAATCTGTTTTCATTCACGTGTATATACTCTGTGATGTGGTTATCTGTTAACACGTGAAGCTGTCTCTATCTAATTATGTTTTCATGGAACTCATACAGTAAATAAAAAGTTACTAAGAGTTACTATGTTGCATGCATGCATCCATGAGTCTTATTTTATTCTTAGTAAGAATATGCAGTTTTGTAGTTGTAGTTGTCCATAAAGTACATGTTTGCACATGGTTCTTCTTAGGTACGTATAGACAGTATTTTGGGTGTTGTGGTTATAGTTCCCAGTTGTAGTTTTTAACTTTTAATTCACATCAATTTGCTTTTTGAATAATAGACATGAGAACTCAGGACTTGTGTTATTAACAATGCCCTAGTTAATTAAGTCCAATCCCACAGCCAGAAAAAAACTACAATACCCAGCACCCCCTTACCCTACTCTGATACTCCTACCACATATGATTCAAACTGTCCATTGGAATCAGCGGGGAGTCTCTCCATCGCCCCATGTTGTAGAACAGATGTCCCAAACCACAGAGCTGCAGACAAGGTGAGAATCATAGGTAGTTTAGCTTTGGGATGCACAAAAAAACAGGATGAATAAGATGAAATAAGATGACATATTTTATTTTTAAATTTTACATGAAACTGTTCTCAAATGGTTGGGGGGTCTCTGATGTAGAATATATATTTAAATAGACACAGAGTGACAGTGCTGGCCCACTTGCATGGTATACAGAATACCAAAGCCAGAGAAGAAGCCCGCAATGAGCAATACATAAAACATGGTTGCCCTTTGAGGTTACGGACTACTGCAGAATGTCGGCTCTATATTGGGGCACAGGAAAAGTCCCCTTTGGCAGGCTTAAGAGAGTCACACCATGCCTGGATGTGCATGTGTATTTAGGGCAACTAACACATGCTCAGTGCATGTGCCAAAACCTACTGAGGGCTAGATCAGTCTCTTCCAACAACAGATCTGTACACCCCTAGTGATGGTGAAGGGGATTGCATGGGTTACACAGATTTTTTTCCATGTTTGGGGTGTTTTTTTGTGGGTTTTTTTTCAAATATTAACCAGTTATGAAATGTTTTATACAGTCATTGTTAAAGAATTATATGAGTTGGTGTGGCTTCTCTTGGTATGACAAAAAAGCCCCTGGAAAAAGAAAAATTCAGACATCACATTTTTAACATATATTATCATCTGATCATTTATCTGTACACAAATATAAAGGTCAAATCCTATTAGATGTCAATGAAATGTTACTCACCATGAAATGTTGTTTATGCAGAGTTTGTTCAGCCAACAAGCCTGCCAACTCACTGTTTCACTATAAAGAACTTGTCCAGGCATTTCATTAAGACAGGAAAAGTAATTTGAAATCTTGAAGTAGATGTGGAGAAAGGTTATGAGGCCAGCTTTTATTAAGTTACACATACTGGATTTATGTGAATGTATGTCATAGTAAAAGGAACTTATAGTTTAGAACTCTTGTGGCCTGCAATTTTAAGTCTGGTTAGGCCAGAATCAAGCTTACACTTTAGATATATTTGTACTAACAATGGAGTTTGACAGCCTCGCACTACTGATCAACCATGTACAATGTAATATCAATAAATACGTGATGGAAATTAGAAATCAACATTACTACTAAAACGTTGCTGCAATTCTTGATCATCACATTTCCACAAAGATAAAAACAAAATAAAATTATTAGTATTGAGTTTTTACAGACATAATCTGATCTTTTCAATAAACCAACTGCTAGTTGTCATCAGGAGTAAGATCAGGAGTTCAATGTTATCTGGCATTAATTTACAAAAATAGTTCACATGGTGGAGAATGTGTAAGCAGGGCCATGAGAAACCACAGAGCTGAAGAATATTGTAGTTGCTGCGGCACATTATTTATTTATTTATTTTCAAAAACAGAATTTATTTTTTCTACAAATACGACTTTTTGTGGTGCCTTCTTTCATTGGATTTGTAACAATAAAAATAATATGCAATGTAATGACCAATGAGTTCATGACTTCTAAGATGGTGATGTTTACCAGAAAAACTTCCATTAAGAAAATCTCCCTGCGTTTTACGTTTCAAGTCATCAGTGAACTACGTGAACAATAATGCACAACAACAATGTTGTGACAATAGAAAATTTCTTTCGCAAAGAGTTTAAATTTGCATCCAGGAGCACTCACAGAGTAAAGAATGTTATAATTATATTATATACCTCAAATCTATTAAAAAATGTCTGACAATTTAACATAAGATGACAGAAAAACATGTTTTTCACATATTAACCATGAAAATAAATCATTCTATTGGCATTTCACCTACACACATCCTATGTAAAAAAGTTTACATCTTTAGAGCAATAATCTAAACTTTATGTTTTTTAGGATGGTGGAAGAACCTTGGCGATTGTGTCTCGAGCACTTTGACTAAGCCTTTCTGGGAACTTAACCTCAAACTCCACAATTAGATCACCTCTACGATCTGGGCGTTTTGGATAAGGAAGCCCTTCTCCACTTATCCTCCGCTTCATTCCAGGGTGAACAATATCTGTTGTTGTGATGGGCACTGTTCTGCCATCCAGTGTTGGTGCATTTATAGTACTGCCACACAAGGCCTGAAGAAAAAGGTGAAGAGGCAAAGAGAGATAAAAACAATTAGTTAGTCTTAACTTTACTTTTTTAGGGATTGTTACTAGCTAACTGATAAAGGAAGGTGCTCTGATAACTATTACACTATTAAACTATACATTTTTACTTACATCCCTCAGTGAGATCTTGGCTGGATATATGATGTCAGAACCGTCCCGTTTGAACACTGGGTGTGGTTTGTCTTTCAACACAAACACCACATCAGCTGGAATATTAGTAGGCGTTTCATCCCCCTCTTTTGGAAAGGTGATTTTGGTGCCCTCCTTCCATCCTTTTTTAATTTGCAACTCCAGGATTTTATCTTCTGTCCTTAATGTTCTCCCATCCGGGTTCAGTCTTTTACGAGAAATCTTCATTTTCTTAGTACAACCTGCCAAAATTTCGTCTATGGTCACCTGCAGATCATGAACCACTGGAGGGTCCTGGTGCTTCTTTACTACACTGCTATGACTGCCCATTCCTCCCATTCCTGTGCTAAAGGAGCGGGGAAACCCACCCATTCCACTGCCACCCATGCCAAAGCGGCTAAAAAGATCATCAGTGTCCATGTCTTCTTGATTGCCCCCATTACGGCTCCCAAAGAACTGATCAAAGGGGTTACGTCCACCAAAAAACTCTGAAAACATAGCATGAGGGTCTCCTTGAAAGGTGTAGCTGAAGGTACCGCCATCACCACCACTTGAAGGACCATTTCCTTTCAGACCTGTGTAAAAGAAACGGTACATAAAAATATAAATGTATTTCTATGACAAATTTATTAATGACCCATTATTAATAATTCGTTTATTAATAATGTGTAAGGATGTGTAATAAAAACAATTTATTCATAACTTCATTTGGTTTGTTTGGGTTGTGCAGACAATATACATACAGAAGTATAAGTTATAAATGTCTCCAAAATGAAGCTGGAGCTAATTCAATCAGTCTTCGGGCAAATGCAGATGTACCTAAGCAGCTAAAGAAACAAAACCCATTACTGTTTGTAGGTGTATGCATTAAGATTTCTTGTATACTCTGGGTTCCTCACATATTCCAAAAAAACAATAACAAAAAAAAAACTCCACATGAAAAACCATAATTTTTCACATGATATCGAAACCTATCATCTTCTTGTTGTAAAACAATAGCACGAACTCCCTCATTCTTTGAGTTTTTCATTTCTGAATTTTCCACAACTTCTTTTTACTAACGGTCTGCCCAGATGGATTGGCTACGACTGTTCATTGCCACGCCCCTCTCAGCTCCTGGGCGTGTACTGCAGTTCACTGGTAGACATTAAAATGGAAGTCGCGCATTTCCTTGTTCATTAAAAACATATAATTCAAAAGACGAGACCAAATAACATCCCACAGAACACCACCAGTGGCTGATTGCTCTTGCGCCCATGGTTTCTGTTGATACGTTTCGACAACTGAATATAAAGTTTATTTATAATTTACCCAACTCAACGCCACCCTGACATTTGCCTGTTCCGATTAATATGCGTTTCTTGTAGAAGCTTTATTATCTTACCTTCTTCGCCAAAACGATCGAAAATGTCCTTTTTCTTGGCGTCGCTTAAAACATCGTAAGCCTCGGCAATTTCTTTGAATTTGTCTTCTGCTCCTGGTGACTTGTTTTTGTCGGGGTGATATCTCAAAGCCTGCTTACGGTAAGCTTTCTTTATTTCCTCCTCGGATGCCCCCTTCTTAATACCGAGAATCTCATAATAGTCTTTGCCCATTTTAACGACTGTAGCGCATAAAAACGACGATCGGTTTATCGGTTACTTCGCAGTAAATACAAGGAGTACTCCAGGAGTTACACTGTTTCTTCCGTGTCCTTTGTACCGTTTCACTTTTTCTGTAAACGTTTGTCTTCAAAGTCGAAATTGTTGCTTGACTCGGTACTGTCCGCTGTGGACCCAGTCGTGTTCTGTTCATTTAACCTCGAGTTTTCGGTTTTACTTTCATTTAAGTCCTCGTAGAAAGTTCCAGAGTTTTCCATATCGAGCCCGAAAAGTCTAAACTATGACGCTGCGACATAGACACACCTACGAGTACGTCATCCTCTGCTGCCTTCAACGTCTGTCGGAAATCCCGTCCATCTGCTCACATACCATTCCCTTTTCAGCCACCCACACCCACACAATCTAGCAGCTTGTCTTAGTAACTGCACAACTGATAATATTGTCGTCGTGGCAAACAATATGTATACCACAACAACTGAAATATAATTAGCTGATACTCTTTACCAACTATTACCAACTCCTGAGATATATATAGCTGTAATTTAACAAATGTAATGCAAATTCGCTGGGTCATCATCCAATGCAACCACAGTTTCACTTTTATTCTGAGTAGCAGAATTAGAAATTTGATAATACGTGGATATTGCAGCCTTATGGCTGGGCAATATAGTCCAAAATCATAACTCGATATTCTTCTGCTAAATAACGATACATGATGCAGTATGATGCTCAATTTGAGGGATTTTTCAGATTCAGAAAACATTACTAATGCCACTAGGGCAATTGAGATGGTTGGCGTGGGCGTGACAAGTAGTATAAGGGACAGACAGGCAAAGCAGAGTTTATAATAAAGACATACAGAGATAATAAAAATAATAAATTTATTACAATTAATAAACTTCACATTTTACATTTTCGGTCTTAATCCACACATGTGAGGCATATACACAAATTCTAATTTGAGGCTTATTTTTCAATCACAAAAAGGGCTAGAGAATTTGGACCAACTGTCATAAAGACCCATTTACCTAAACTATCGTGAGTTATTCAATACCAATCCGATACCTTTTTGGTCATTCACCACTATGAACATGTTGGGATTTTCAAGCCCTGCCTGCCAACAAAAATCTTGATAAGGAAAGTTTGAAGGAAGGAAAGTGAACTACTTGTCATTGTGACACAGCACACCACGAAACCTGACCTCTGCTTTTAACCCATCACCAAAGTGAACAGTGGTCAGCTTTAAGGCCCTGGGGTGCAGTGTGTGGGGACGGTGCTTGCTCAGAGCACCTCAGTGGTAACTTGGCAGCTGGTGGACTCAAACCTGAAGCCTTCAGGACCAAAGTCCACTTTCTTAGCCACCACTGATAAGTGACATTTCAAATTTATACAACTAACACCAAGAAATGCAATATTTTATAATGACTTAAAATTAATACATAAAAAAACACAAAGTTCAAAAGTGCATTTGTGCCATTCTTCCCTTGTCCTCCCACTTGTCACAGCTGTCCTGCCGTTCCCCACCAGTTGGGCCAGCCCCACACTTTGAGAACTACTGGTTTAAGACATGTGCCAGATGTGTGACGAGTTGTGCAGTAGTTATGGCCATAGTTTGCACATCAAATGTCTAAAAAACAATCTGGGTAAAAACAATTGTGTGTGATGTATTCTCCAGGTTGTACACATGGTTTCTCTCAGTGCTTCAATTCCTCCTGTAGTCAAAAAAAACAAAAAACATAGAAATTCAGTATTAAATTATTTTAACAAGTTATTTTAAACATTACCATTGATAACCACAAAGGACTGACAACATGAGCAGGTTTAACCTTCAAAAACATACGGTCAGGGTTGAGTCCCACTCTCAGTGCAAACAGTAATAGGATTAAGCTGTAGAGATAGACTAATGCTTGCATGACCATCACACGTTGTGTGTGCACAAGCTGCCATATTGCATTGTAAGCTATGGCTGACCAACCAGAGACTTTTTTCGATTGAAAGACAAGTGAGACCTGATCCTGTTGTTCCACCAGTCCCTCACTTACATCTTTGTAAGTTCAATGAGGTTACCAACTTCAAATTCCCAAAATGTGCAAATTTTAACTTTTTAAAGCTTAAATATTTGTATTTGGATTGGCCATGAACCTACAAAATAATACAGTACTTTACATACATTTTGTAGAACGCATACCATAAATAATAAGCAAATTTATTTGTAAATCTCTGTTAAATTAAATGCCCATTTGGGAGCATGAGTTTTGTATTTTAATACTAGCGGTTGATAATGTATTTTTGTGGAAAACAAAGAACAACAACAGTCACTGTTCAATTTCTAAGGATTCGATTGGGCAAGGACTGTTCGAACTAAAATAACCGTGATTTGCTGTTGCATCAACATAGACCCCGCCTTGGGTGGCCTCAGATATATGGCTCTCTCTGATTGGATGGTGCGCTGTCACTCAACGTTGATACCAGGAAGGGCTGCTAGGTGCCAAGATGAAGCACTACGAGGTAAGAAGTATCAATTAAAAATAACAATCGCAAACGGAGTATTTCATAGAAACAAGCGTAGGTTTGTCAGGCGCACTATGACTTTTAGAGCTACATCTACGACTGTGAAAAGTACCCGAAAATGTAGGTATTTGATGAGGATAGTCAGGATTGTGTGCTGAAGCAACGCAGCATGACAATGTCTTGACATGAAGTCTGCTTAGGTCATGCTGAAAGTCATTCTGCAGTAACAAGAACTAGAAAACATCATGTTCCGTTGTGCGTATACGGAGTTCATTTCGCAATTTTAACCCATCGACTTCGTATAAGATGAAGACCTGTCTGTGTGAATAACACGGTAATCAGCATTATCGTAATCTCTGGCTGAAACCATTTATGGCGCCTCCTATCTTGGTATTACCCAACGATACAGGTGAACAGGCAGATATCACAGAGTGCGACATCCACGTTGTACATTTGAATTTTATGACCGTAAGTGATCGAAGATGATTGTTTTTTGTTTTGTTTTTTTTGAGTATTCAAAAGTTAATTTGTCCATAACATACAGCTTAGTAAATGGTAATGGTATTCACCCTCTTATATTATGCAACTCTACGCGAGGAGACAAAAATTCGAACATGGTCGCATTTAAAACTGCAGTATTATCTTTTTTTCTAAATTTAAATATGAGCCCTCCCTTAAGTATTCTTGTTTTGTTTAAATATTCCAAAATGTAGGCCACTTTCACGGAAAAGCAGCAAAAGTACGCAATATTCCAATTGGAAAGAAAAATATTTATTTTTGTAAATGCTCAGAGATAATTATGTATTTTCTGGAATTATATTTAATTATTTCAAGAGATGCTTCGGTGTATGTCGGGAATAGAGTACTATTCTATTTTTTATCTATTTTTTACCTGATCCACTGTTGTATTAGCAGCAATTAATGTGTCTTCACGAGTTTCTTTGAGACTTGAAACCCACCAGACAGGATTTGAAGTAGTCAGACAAAAACTAAGCGAAACATTTGCCGCTCCTCTTTACCTGTTTTCTAACAGACATGCTTTGGGCAAAAATGTGGTTAAATAACCTGGCTGTTAAAGAACAATGTTGCAAACCATGTAACACAATGATAATCAATATACTGTATGAAAACATGCCTTGTGCTAGTTGTGCGTACTGATTACATTTGCAGCTCAGGTGTGTCAACAAAAAGTTGGTTTTATTTCCTGTTGACTAAATGCACCTGCATGATAATTATCGTCCAGACGTCTGTTGGACCCTAGAATGTTTTGCATTGATGAATAGACCTAATGTTATGTCAATAAATCAGTGACTTAACAGCTGCTTAATTAATCTATCTAGCTTCTAGCTGAACCCAGTTTTGTTGGGAAAAAAAATTAGAATGTCATAGTTTGAGGTTTTAGGGTACATTATTTTTTAAAAATTATTTACACTTTAAATTAGCAATTAACTATTTACCTAATTTAAAAATCAAAATGTGAATTTGCTTCAGCTGAATGCTTTTTTGCCTTGTTCATCATTTAAAATGCCAATGCCAGTTGACCTGAATAAAGATTCAGTCTCTGCACATCAGTGCTGTGAAGATTTGTCCTCTAATCAATGGAGTCTAAATTTGGTTAAATTAAATCTCACAATTGATAAGGAAATTTAAAAAAAAAAGCAAATCCTGAGCTCATAAAATGTGAATACATTGTTGTTTGTACTGTCCTTCCTGACACTAAATTGACTAAAATGTTGTCACTTTTTTCTACATTTGTTTGATTGCTTTTTTGAAAAAATTTATATTTAGTTTAAAATTAAATATTTTATATTTGACTTGTCATTCCTATCCGTAAAACACATGGATATGTCAGAGGTAAAGGAGCCAAACAAAGCATTATGCCTGTATTTCTAATTATGTTCCAAAACAACCAAAAGCAAAAACTATCTTCACTTCATTAGTTATTACATGTTTTCATAATGTCAAATTATACTAGAACTAATGTTGCATTTCATTTGTAGTAACCATTTTCACTCTCCTACCATCAGCCTGTGTTTTTTCAATATATAAAACTTATTCCGATCGTCTCACTCGTTACAGATTTTTTTCTTTAAGTGCCCCTTACCTTTGGATGAAGTCAAGCAGTCCACAGTTGTGATTTGTGTAGACTGTCACTGCCAGGCAGAGGCTTTATATAGATGAGGAAAGGGAGGTACGTTGGCACTGGGTATTGCTTGGCACATGGAGGAATGAGATGACCACAGTATCATGTGTCCTGCTCATTTTGAACATGCACAGATATGTTGCTTATACAGCAACAACTCTGGTTAAAGTTCTTACTTTAAAAAAAAAAGGAAAAAACTTGTTTATATTAAGCCATTTTCTTTGTCTTAATTTAGGATCCAAAACCAAACTGTTAGGTTCAAACACACAATGTTGTAACAAGGGATCGTTCCAATTTTCTGTCAAAATTGAATTATCTAAATTAGTTTCTATTTCAGTTACTACCATACCAACATGTTTGGCACCTTTGTTGTAAATAGTCTTCTACTAGGCTACAACATATTGTTCTCCACTGTGTTCTCAGGTGTGTAAGCACCAGCAGTGTAGATGTCAGATGTTTGACAGCCGGCACAGCAAGATCAAGAATGCAGCCATGATGTCACCATACAGGCTTTTATTGATGTGGGCTCGTGATTGAGCCTACGGTGAAGAATTAGCAGTAGTCATTTATATTTAGTGACACAGAACCACCCAAAACTCCATCCTCCCTTTAATTTAAAGGTGACGAGGTCGTCAGGTGTCTGTTTTTAGGGAAGGGTTAAGTTTTAAAAGCAACCAAACTACCACTCTGTGCTCCAGAGGTTTCTTCAATGGCGTTTAAATGGATGATATACCGCACACAGTTTGCCAG
>NC_024315.1:12529497-12535603 GCF_000523025.1 Cynoglossus semilaevis
TGTACAAGCACCAGAGGGGGGCTTGCAGTTAAATAAAGCAGTGCACCAAATGAGAAGGCATGAGAGGGGGCAAAAAGGGAGGGAGAGTTGAAGAATGACAGAAAGGAGAAAGACGAGGGAGGGGAAAGGCGGGGTAAGACTGATTTATTTCCACAGCTGAGTGCTGCCCCTCTCCTCTCCTTTCTCCTCTCTGGTTTGGATTGCATCCGTTAGTGAAAAGTGACAACAGAACACAGAGGAAGAGTGAGGGAAGAAAGAATAAACAGTGCTCCTGACATGGATGCCCTGGCACTAGAAGCCACCGGTGGTAAAAAGGCAGCCAATGGGGCAGCAGCAGCTGCCCCCGTGCCAGCTCCTGTCCCTGTGAAACGCAAACCTGCTAAAAAAGCTAAAAAAGCTGTTGTTTTCTTTGAGGTGGAGATACTGGATGCCAAGACCAAGGACAAGCTCTGCTTCTTGGACAAGGTAAGGTTAGGTTAATGTCCTTTAACAAAGATGTCTTGTTATGTATTATTATTTCTTGAACATGCAATTATGTGTTTTAAATATCCGACTTGTTGATCAGAACAGGACAGATGTGTGTAGTAGCACTTTCTAGAGTAGTTACATGTGCTGCAGCTCTCACTGTGGACCATGGGGTGTGTAACACTTGTTCTCACACATCACCCACTGTTGGGATTAATTATGTGGGTGGGGCGGTTGTTTGTTATCATAAGCTGTGGTAAGCTTTTACTGTAAAATGTAATGGACATGACTTATTTATAGTTTATAGTTTAAGTTTCTACTTGGATAGAACCTAATGGCTTATAACATTGTTTAATTATTACTGGCAAGAGCCTGCAGGGCTTTTTGCTTCTCAGTTTCTGGATTCATTGTGCGTTTAAAGCGGGGATCTCAAACTCAAATGAGCTTGGAGCCACCGCTGCAGCCATCATTTCATTGGAGGGTCATCTTAGGGTTTGACATTCAATACAAGAAAGATTCTCTAATATAAATGCTGTATAATATTCTAGTTCAAACAACTATAATTTTTCCTAACCTTGAATAACCACCTGAATCATTTTAACAATTGTGGAAAAATTGAATTTGTTTTGACATTTAGGTAGGGGCCAGGTGTGAGGGGTTCATGGATAGAAAGTGGCCCCTGCTGTTTAGACGTTTCAGACATTTGTTTTTAACTTTAATTTAAAAGGTTTTCTTTTTTAAAACGTTCTATTTTGTTTAAAGCAAAATTGAATCATTTATTTCAGTCTTTAATTAAAACAGAGAAAAGTCTGAATATGTAATCCCACCAGTCAAAGGCAGGAGACAAATCATCAGTTAGCTCTTCTACCACTAAACTTCCTTTCCGCCACTTAAATTGATTAGCTTGATGCTACAGTATAAAGTGAGTTTAAGCAAAAACCTTCTTTTATATTTGTTTTTTCTTCTCTCCCTGTATAAAACATGTATTTGAAAATTAAATAATGTAACATAAAAAAACACTTAACAGAAGCGACGCATGTCTGGATCTGGGAATTTGGAGCCGTGATTAGTGGGGGTCATGGAGAGGCTTCTCAGTGATGTAATCCTTCTGAAAATGGCATGTGGCCTTCTTGTGCAGAGCTGCAGTTGGCCACAGTTAGTCCTCTTCCTCTTTCTGGACCTTTGCATTGAAAACAAGTCGACAGTCTAAATTGGTTACTGACTTTTTTGTACATTTTTACATTCAAGTTGATGTCTTGTATGCTACTGTATGTCATGTGAATCGCCCAGAGACCACGATCTTTTCTCGGTAATGTTATAATGTGGTTCCATCTACATTTGAAACTAAATCACTTGAAAGTAGTGATTGAGGCCATAACATGGAGACTAAAAATCTCAAATTGTTTTGATGTAATGAATAAAGCCTGGTTTATTCAGACTTATATTCTAAAAGATCAACAGACTATTGTTTTGACGTTTTGGTTGCTTTGGTTTATGACCTGGCTCATACAATCATGTGACCATAAAATAGTCATTTGGTCAGTTTACCTGAGCCTGTCTCAGTCCTCGCCTCAGTTTGCAGTTTCCAAATTTAACAGCTATCTGCTATCTTAATGTCTGGAGTTGTGGCTCGTGTTGGCATCCTGTAAGGGTTTAGTGCACTGTGGCTTTGTTTTATGCATGGTACAGTTTGTCCTGTGGGTCTGTATTTGTTTTAGGTTTGCTGAAACCCCAATACCAGCTGTTGAATAGCCCACGTCCACGTGGAGAACATAACTCGTGCTAAAATTACCTCTAATCAGCATCATAAATGGAAAGTGGAGCTCTGGTCTGTTCTTGTATGTCCTGACTCTCATTTATTTGGCTGTTATTTGTAGGTGGAGCCAAATGCCACTATTGGAGAGATTAAATCGATGTTCCACAAAAGCCGTGAGTGTCATTCTCCTAGGATTGGGCTCATACACAGTGGCTTTCCTTCTATGTTTTAAGTATTAATCTCTGTCTTTAGATCCTCAGTGGTACCCAGCCAGACAGTCTATTCGCCTTGACCCCAGTAAGTGTTTGCATGTCACCTTGAGTTAAGGGTGTACTACTTTTCTCTAAGAGAAGCTTACAGTTGCAACTCACGATTACTTTAAGAGAATTAATGTGTGTTTTTCAGAGGGGAAGTCTTTGAAGGATGAAGATGTTCTCCAGCATCTTCCTGTGGGTACCACAGCAACTTTGTACTTCAGAGACCTGGGAGCACAGATCAGCTGGGTGACGGTTAGTACACAACTGTCCATCATACAAAACATCTCCCACTAAATCCACCCATATATCCTGGTTGGTCTGCTTATGGCACGGTGTGAGGCAGATCAGACAAAGCTTGATTGACATTTTGTTTTATAATAAGTTTTAGTATAGTACATAATCAAACAATTTGACTACACCTGGGTAGTTCTAGTTCTTTCTTAATATATTATAATATTAATAGTAATAACAAAAAATATAACAATTTTAATATCTACATATTTTAGCAATACAGACCAACATTTTCAACAAGTTCCTAAAACCACATCACTGAATCCATATATCCTGGGTGTAGCTTCTACACCCTCATCTGCTGGGAGGGGGGTCATTACACCAACCATCAAGATCACTTCCTGTTCATTCATTAGTTTCTCCTCTGCTGCTAAATTATTGTTTTTGGTGATATATGCGTGTTAATCTGCAGTTTTAGTTCTGAAATGCTGCTGTTATCCATTGAAGCTAGTTCCTAATTTTTTTTTCTCGCCTGCTTACCGGAAGTTGTTCTTTTCTGACTTTTTTTTTTACCAACCTTGATATTTCATAAACCCAATCTGCTGGTCACATTTGGTAATACACTCAAATCATTACATATGAATCAATACAGAACCAAGATGTCTCCCTTCGATGCGTTTATAATTTCAGTTGGTCTAATACATTGATTGTGTTTTCCTCCTCTCACACTCTCCTTACTCTCTTCTTCATACACACACACACGCGTGCTTTCACCACACCTCCTCACTCACTTATACTTGTCAGGCACATTTGATCTAATTATGTTTTTTCTAATGATATTGTGTTTGTGTGCTGTATGAAACATTAAGTGAGACAATGAAAGCAGGAATTATTTTTATGCTTATGAATTAAAATGGGCTTGGTGAAAAAACCTGCATATACCCGTGTACTGTAGGTGGATATCAGAATCGGAAATGAAGTGCTGAACAGTATTGGAGTGTAGGATATTTGCACACATTATTGAGGTCAACAGTTTCTCAGTATATCTGTGACAATTCATGTTAAATGCATTAGCAATGTGTCACCTGCTCTAGTTCACCTGTTTTGTCTTTTTTAGGTCTTTCTAACAGAGTATACTGGTCCTCTGGTCATCTACCTGATGTTCTACTTCAGGGTTCCTTTCATTTACGCACCCAAATATGACTTTACCACCAGTAAACACTGGGTGGTACAGTGAGTGTCCTTTTTAAATTTTTTGAATTGTAAAAAGCACCTGTTTCAATCATTGCTTACAAATGTTCAGTGCTGGTCAGACATTTTCTTTCTGCTCTGTTTCAGCCTTGCCTGTATGTGTCTCTCTTTCCACTACGTGAAGAGACTCCTCGAGACTCTGTTTGTCCACCGCTTCTCCCATGGAACAATGCCGCTACGTAACATCTTTAAGGTTGGATACGTACAGTTTTTCGAGCTCATCGTGTCTTGTTGAAGGCTGTGCCTCGTGTGTGCAAGAAGCAAATGACTACTTGTTATTTCCAGGAAGCATCTTTGCCAAAGACATTATTAATATTACGAACCTGTATGTTTCAGAACTGCACGTATTATTGGGGCTTTGCAGCATGGATGGCCTATTACATCAACCACCCTCTGTATACACCACCCGGTAAGTTATCATCCACCAGCACATACGTTACATATGTACACACTGGTGTAGGTTGAATCAAGATGCCTCTGTCATTTCTTCATTGTTTATCTTGTGTTGTTTCAGTTTATGGAGAGCAGCAGATAAGAATGGCCCTCATCCTATTTTTGGTAAATCTTTTTAGCGTAAACAAATGTTTCTGTGTTGTATTGAGCAGCATTAAATTGTCAAATTTGTTATTGAAGAGTGTGTCTCATTACTTTTTCTCTGGTAATCTCATTTTGAAGACACAGGTCCCAACTTTTAACTATCTGTGCAATATGTTGTAAAAGCACAATTATTAATGAAATATGTTAACCTTCATTTTTCTTCCTTAGTTCTGTCAGATTGGCAACTTTTCCATTCACATTGCTCTGAGAAACCTCCGTCCTCCAGGTATAGATATGCATGCATACAAAATTTAGTAATACTTTTAGAAGTTACAGAAGTGTTGCTTCAGTGTTGTTTTCATGTATACATAACATAAGAAATAGGCATTTTTCTAGGTTTCTTGAATTGTAAGTCAAACTGCAGTGGCTTGAATCCATTGATTTATATTATTTTCATATAGGCTCCAAGACCAGGAAGATTCCTTACCCAACAAAGAATCCCTTCACCTGGGTATTTTTGCTTGTCTCCTGCCCCAACTACACTTACGAGGTACCAAGAAAGTTTTTTTTTTTTTTTTTTTTTTTACTCCACGGTACAAGCAGCCTTTGTCCTACCTCCTTTCTGCACTGATGAGCACTTTGACCGACTGATCTTGGTTAAATCACCTATCTTTTCTCGTCCTCTGATAACTCCTACTCCCTCCATTACTTTCCTCACCTCTTTGTAACACTTATTTGTCTTTTCCTTACTTTAGAAGTTTTTCACCTCCCCACACCCCATTTATATTTATTTATCGGTACAAACCACTGTATGAGTTGCTGGCTCCAGCATTCTGCATCGATTCCCTGATTATTAAAATTGATTTATTAAATGAGCTGCAATGCTGCCATCTAGTGACATTCACTTTTATATACAGCCGTTTTTCCCCAAACTATTTTTCAGGGTACACATCAATTGTTGAAACACAGGTATTGCGTTACTGGGTTTTCATTATCGGAGGAAAAACCATAACGACTCTTGCAGATGTTACATAATTATGCTAACATAGGTCAGGTAATATTATCCTAAGTCTCTAGTATACAACAGGCATGTCCTTTAAGTCCAAACCTACAGCCCACATCTCGCTCCACTCTGTCTACATGTTCTACCACTTCACCTAGCTTACTTAAGAATACTTATTTCTCATTCCACATCTAAGTTGTATCACTATCAACACTCAACAACACACCCCAACCTCTTGACTGACAGTCTGTTCATGTTAACAACATTGTTTACAAATGTTGCCACTTACTGATGCATGTCCTAATCTGGTTACAGCTGGGATCCTGGCTTGGTTTCACTTTGATGACACAGTGTCTGCCTGTGGCATTCTTCACTCTGGTGGGTTTTATCCAGATGACTGTCTGGGCCAAGGGCAAGCATCGCAGCTACCTGAAAGAGTTCCGTGACTACCCTCCTCTCCGCTCACCCATACTGCCGTTTATCCTGTAGAGGGCATCTTGGGAACTTGCTCACCTACCCAACTCTACCAAATTGTAGGAGCCAAGTACATGACCAGAAAGCTACGTCCTCTTGTCTCCACCAGACATTAATATTGTTCACCATTTT
>NC_024315.1:12535620-12586441 GCF_000523025.1 Cynoglossus semilaevis
GTACTGTAATCTGTTGTTTTTGATATTGAGTAAATCCTCAACTTTACAATTTAATTTTTACCATTTGTAATAACTATTGATTATTTCTAAAGTAAATAATTGAAAACATAAACTGACATGTTCTGTTTTCATGCACATCAAACTAAATAAAAAAAACTTTTCTAAATAATGATGCTTTAGTCCTGTTGAGATCATGATAGAAATTGGGTGATATAATGAATTACATCTCAGCTCAGAACACTGCTGGATACTGAATACAATGTCATTACCTACTTAATGCTTAATTGCTTTTTGTTGTTAATGTAGAATGTTGATTTGATTCTGCCTAGTATTCCACTTTGACCCAAAGGGACTGACTCCTGGACGGGATATAACGATGGATCGTGAATGGTTAGAAATCAGTACAAATGCTTGGCAATTTCCATCAGTTGAAATGAAAAATGAATCGAGCATCAAGGTGTAAGGAGTAGGCTGCGTTATACATCAATAAAGCAGTGGTCATCCCATGACACTACACTCTAGTACAGTAGGTGGCGGTATGTGCCTAAAAAACATTGTTTGTGACCCATTTTAAAACCAAAATGTCAAGTCCTTATGTAGCCTAAGTGACATTCAGGTGCTAAAAAGAACATTGGAAGAACTTCTTCCACAGACACAACAGTTTTTTAGTGTTTCTGTAAGGAAAGGAACTGTTTCCAGTTCTTTTTTTGTTATGTTGTTTAGCATATTGACAGTTGGCAAGGTAAATAAGATCAGACCACTTTGACTTTTAATAAGCGGAGATAAATGGTGACGTGGAATGTTTCTGTAAAGGAATTTTCTTTTCTTTTTTTGTTATTTAAGATAACCATTTCCATTTTTGATGTAAACAAGACCATTTCAGTTGGTAATGCCCTTTTGCATAGTTCTTACAAATAGTTACATCCCTACCCTCCAGGATGTTCCTGTATTAAACCCTGTTATGCCAGCAAACCCACGACTACAGGACCACCACAACTATATAAATATTTTGAATATGAATATTCATTTTATTGAACAATATGTCATTATTTAGGAGAATATCGGTCAAGATTCAACACCACCATTTAATTCTGAATAGCAGTTTGTAAATACAAGAAGTAGAGAATAGTACTGTTTACGCAGCTTCAGCCTCAATTCTCTTCTTCCTCACCCGGAGCCTCCTCTCTCTCTCGTATTCCTTCATACGCATCACGTAGCTTTAAGAAAAGACACAGGAATGATAGTCAATTCCAAATACTGTTGCTTAATAGTGGTCATACTACAAATAGTACAAATAGTTGCAGTGTCATGGTCACTGAAATTGTCAATGAACAATTAGCACCCAGGAGTAAAAGCAGTATTTGTTTCATACACACTTTAAGTACAATACTGTATAAAACCTTAACATGGGATAGTTGAAAAATAACACTTACTACAACTAACTTGTAAGAACATGTAATTGGTGTTAGACTGACTTCCTAACTTTACAGTTTCCTTTGACTGCAAGATGTTGAGCTCATGTTTTCACTGTTCACAGTGAACATGTCAAATGTAGCGTCATAACTTACTCCTTATGTTCACAGTACTCCCAGTCATGCTTCTGATGAGCACAGGCCGAGATATTGGGCCAGTGGTCCCTCCTGCACTTCATAAATATGATAAGGTAATGGGCACAGTAGTCCCTCAAGTCCATTGGAAGCTGGGCCATGTTCATCTGCTCCTGAGTTGCCACCATTTCTATGAACAAGCCACACAAGTATATCTTAGGTTTATTGTTACATTTCTTTTTCCGTCCACATTTACCGTAGTGACTTATGTTAGATACTTTCTCCTCAGCTTTTATTGATATTATTTGTGAGATGGTAATATTTTATGACCATGTTGAAGAGTTCTGTTAGGCAACATGAAAATTTCTCAAGAAGACATTGGTCGTCTCATCCAAGAGGCTTCTTCAGTTCTAACTAGTGGTTGGGAATACAATAAGTATATACTTGGGGTGTGACAAAAGCTGAAGGTCCCCCCTGTTGGGTTGGCCATTAGGGAAATCTGGGGAAGTGTTAATAGTCGTTAGGAGTCTGATGGGTCGGTTCAATCCTCATCATTGTTTCGGTCACATGTCTCATTGCTGTGTGAAACCGGCAGATGGGAGGTGAATCTTCTGGGTATTGTTCATAAGAATGCCTTATATGAGGTTGTGTCTTAGCCCACCTCCTCTGTTGAGTGATGGTTTTTCCAGGTTGACAAAAATGGCTTCTTTTACCCCTCTCTCAAACCATCTGTCTTCCCTGGCCAAAATGTGAACATTGTTGTCATTGAAGGAGTGTGTTTTATCCTTGATGTGTATGTGAACAGCTGAGTCCTGTCCTGAGGAGTTGGCCCTCCTGTGTTGGGCCATATGCCTATGTAGCCGTTGTTTGGTCTCCACAATGTAAAGGTCCGTACACTCTTCACTACACTGAATGGTGTATAGCACACTGTCCAGCTTGTTCATCGGTGTCTTGTCTTGAGATGAACCAGGTTTTGTCTCAGGGTATTAGCATGTCAGAATTGTACAGAGATCTGATGCTGAAGCACCTTTATCTTGTGTCACACCTACAGTATATATTTACTTTTCTTCCCACCACCAGTAAGAACTGAAGAAGCCTCTTGAATGAGAGGCCAAACGTCTTCTTGAGAAAATGTCATGTCCAGTTGCCTAACAGAACTTAACCTTCAACCTTGACCACGACCTGGATGACTGAGAATCTTCGTAGATATTTATGACACAACTTTTAACCTACGTGAAACACTTAATAAAAATAAAATTACACACATGTATGGGTCGTGAATTTTCGGCAGCGTTACGCCTGTGGTGTGTTATGCTCAGTTTAATATTTTAAATACATGCATGCGTGTTTTAAAAATAAATGTACCTCTACGCTAATAAATTGTCTAACAGAAGAAAATGCAATTTAGTAGTTTACACTGGTTAACTATCGTCTTGGGGTGGGGGTCAGTGATCGTTCAATTGGTCACTATATCGTAGTTGATAGAACACGAGTTACAATCTTGATAAAGAAAAATTGACACTTGGAAAAATAACGTTGTTGTTAACAAACCTCTCTCTTTCCTTTCACTGAAGCCATACAGCGGGTCGAAGGAGGGCTTATCCGTACATATCGGCTCGGTGTCTCTATCAGTGATGTATCGTCTGACCAGATGAGCACCCATTTGTGCCAATGATTGTTAGACACGAGTTGCTGAATTTAATAAGCACAATATTTCCCCGTTTTATGATAATAACGTCGCGTAACAATGGCGCTGCTAGGTGCCTCTCGGTCACCTCCACACTGTTTCAGCTTCCGCTTGTTACCGGAAATAAACATCAAGATAGTGCATCAAAGAAACAACTCCTCCTTCACTTTGGTAAAACGAGTTTCTGACCTAATGTCGTCAAATAACCAACATTTTAAAATAACTATAACAAATAAACAGTATTCAAAAACAGCGCCAACCAGACTTTTCTTTAAAACAAGGTTTTAACTGTGGGACTCTGTGCAGCCAGCGGAAAGCACTGCACGTCGTTGGACGTCAGCATTTAATCATGTATGTAGCCCAAAATATGTGTTCTTGGCACATCAGTAAAGTAATTTACCCAGAAGCCAGGTGAAGATTAACTGCAACAATCGACAATTTGACAACCAGTGAACATGGACTATTTGCTACTGGTTTAACAAGCGAATATATACTCATGGCAACAAACAGAAAAATAACGTTTTAACTAAAGGTGGTAGCGATTGTGGACTATGTTGTGCATGCTTTTGTTGAATGTCCTGACATTTCAGCAACAATGCGCAGAACATGCACTCTGTGTAAGACACTAGATTTGCAGAGAATGCCCAAATTGCGTGATTGCTGGATGATATGGCTTACCATCGCCATCTACTGGGAAATGTAAATCACAACAGCCATAGCTGTTAACAGAGAGTTCATAGAATAGAAATGTATATGTTTTTATGAAAATTCACAAGAAGCAGGGGGTGGAGGGTGGCTCGGTTTTGGTGGAAACTCGCCAAAACTTCCATTGTTTTATTTAAGTGTTGAGCACCAGCTGATCAGTGTGGCGGGCTGCATTAATTAAAAAATCACTCAAAATGGGGCCCCCAAATGTGGGACCCTATGCATAGTATATGTTCTGCGTCGTTCCCAACCTTATTTGGCTTGCGACCCCACTTTGACGTCACAAACTTCAGGTGACCCCAGAGCCTTATTTTCTATCTTTTTGATCATATATTGTTGTGTTGCATTGACAGGATAGCCAGGTTAGTGCTACAAGCACTGTAATGAAAAGTATTACAGTGCTTTAATTTCAGTTTTCCATGTATTTTTTGTTAATTAAATACAGTGGGGCACACACAACCAGTAAAACCAAACACAGTAAATCATTATGTCTAATAATATTTCCAAGTGTATAGACATATATCTTTGCTCGCATGCCTCTGGAGTACTTGGTAACATGCATAACAACATGATTTTTCACTTGTGACAGAAATCTGTGTGCTTGTAGGTGTATTAGGAACCAAATTCGTCTCTTCTTCTTGTTTACCTCCTGGGGCATTACAGGAAAGATCAGTTCAAGTCTGTAGTTGCATACAAAAACACTATATTATTATTATACAATTTTGGCAATATAACATGTGACCTCACCTGCACCCTTGGTAGTGGGGTCCAAAGTTATTGTTTTTGGTTGCTTCACGAGTACACCATTGGGCTGAAAAGATAGGCAAGACATTAGGTAAGACAATTTTAAGGTGTAATGATCAAAAATAAATACATAATGTAATAAAACATGTATCTGTGTACAATTACTTTGGAATTGTATGTAATATCATACATGTTCTAATCTAATGTGTAATGGTTGCTCAGTACTTTGCTCAAATCCTCCTTAGTTCACCTTAGTACAGCAAATATTTGATTAAACCTCTTTCCTTGCCCACTTCTGATCAGCTCATGTTCAGGCTGTTTGGGTATTATCATTAAAGAGTGGACTTTAGAAGGTTGTTTGTCTGGTGTAACCTGTTACAAATCAAACAGGGTTTGTTATTATAGAGCAGCTGCAGATTTCCTAAAAATGGGATAATACCGAGTTTGTGTAATTAAAACTTTTTAATTATAATAATAATTAAAAATTCATGAGGAATGTGAAACTGTATTGTTTATTAAAATATTTCTAGTATGTCAGGACAGACTTTAGACTGAGACTGCTGATTTTTTGCAATGTGGAAATATAGATCATTATTATTTTTTAAATTTAAATTTAATTTTTTTTAAGTAATCCTTGTGGTGATGTTTACTCTTAAATTTCTTGTACAGTGTTTGATCCACTGCATTAACATTGGTGAACAGAAATACAAATTATTAGACTGAACAGAATTTACATCTATAAATTTGATTAATTCTTCATTTCAATCAAGGGAAGAGGTAAGTCTGTAATGTTGGAACTCCAAAAAGCTTTTGCTAACGGCAGAATTTACACAAGTCCACCACACTATTTGTGTATGTATGCATGTGTTTTCCATGTGTGAATATATGTGAAGTTCCACTGATTTAGCAAGAGCTGGGAACTTTAAGGTGCTTTTAAATACCCTGTAGATTTACATAGAGACACAAAATAATATAAAAGCAAAAAACAGCAATAAGTGGTTTGGGCATTTTTAATACAGAAATCTGTTTTTCATGCCGAGTCTTATTGATGTTTGTTATTTTCCCGCAAATGTCAGATAATGGTTATCTCAAATGAAGTTTCTCAACAGCTGCTGGGAAACTGTGTCCCCATGTTTACATATGTACACACAACTTTCAGGGGGTGAATATAATGAGTCATTTGGAACAGAGGGAGAGGAGGGGGTGTTAGAGAATAAGAGGGACAAGCTGCAGGGTAACAGACTACATCGGCAGCAGCACTTGATAAGGAAGGAGGATGAGTAGGTCTTGGTTGTGGCTTGTGGCCACTGCAGCCTTGGTGTCTGCATCTTCTCTGGCTAATGCATCTCCACTGTGAGTTTTACTGACCAAAGAAGTAATGTAGAAAACATTCTGTGCATAAAATCTGGGAAAACTGTGAGCTTTATTTTTTGTCATGTTTTTTATTTTAAAAGTTTCCTGCATATAAGCTGTTAACCCTTAATTGTAGTTTTGTATCCTTTACATAGGTGAGTCAGGTTAATGTGGATGATGAAATAATCGTCAGGCTTAGTCAAAGTTTGTTTTAAATGTTCATAGTGATGTTACAACACACACCGCAAACAGTGTAGAGATGTGTGGAGCTGAATTGATCTTTTGCATTCATCATTGGTCATTAATCAATCCTGGTACTCAATGTCCATTCTACAGCTGATGATTCTCTTCTGTGAATGCATTTTTATTTATTTAAATCAATGCTAATTTAATTGCAAAGAGGCGTTCTTGTTTTTTATTACCATATATTTTCTTAAATTCTGTCAAAGTAATATGTGTAGTTGTGAAAATATAAATGCAGCCAAAAGTGACACATTTACTTTCCAATGTGTTTTCATGAGCACTTCTACTTGTAGAACGTAGGGCTTTCTGCATTTCAATAAGGCTTCCTCTTAACAGACATGTCAATGAGTGATAACAAAAACTTAAACTCCTACTGTATTCTGACCTGCTGACCTGTAAAAGCCTTGTAATCGAACTAAAAGAGTCCTATGAAGCTAAGTAGAGCTTAAGTTTGGTAATTACTACTTTGGTATAAATAAGATATACGACAATATGTACACATTACTTTAGGTATTGCTAAGTTATAGATAGATAGATAGATAGATAGATAGATAGATAGATAGGTAGGTAGATAGATAGATAGATAGATAGAATACTTGACATAACGTGACATGTCTTCAACTAATTTTCTAATACTGTCTTTCTTACACTTTGCAGAAAGGTGATGTCTGCCCCCAACTTGTTGCGGGTAGGAGCGAAAGAAAACATCTTTGTGGAGTGTCAAGACTGTACAGGGGGAGACATTTTGGTCATAATTAATGTTATGAACCATCCAACCAAAGCTAATACTCTGGCAACCACATCTGTAACCCTTAACAGTGGTAATGACTTCCAGGCATTCGGAGAAATTAAGGTAAATAAAATGTTTTCTGAGGAACACCTTAACATCCTTGTCCTACTGTTAATGCTTATTCTGCTTTCCATACATCATTCAGATCCCTGCTGGAGAGTTTAGCAGAGATGCCACCATAAAGCAATATGTGTACCTGCAAGCTCAATTCCCTGACCACCTGCTGGAGAAAGTTGTCCTAGTTTCCTTCCAGTCTGGGTTTATCTTCATCCAAACAGATAAAACTCTCTATACACCCCGAAGTAAAGGTAGTACATAATCTCTTCTAAACAATACACACTTCTACGTAGTTATGACACAAATTAATTTGGTGTTTGTCTGCATCAATATATGATAGGTTTAACACCTGTAGCGTGAAGCACTTTGAGCAATCATCACTAGAAAATTTTTTAAAAAAATGTACTAGTGGTGTACCGTCAATGCCAGCAAGACCTTCTCTGCTGGCAGTTTCAGAAACAATTACTTAGTTTTTCATTAAATCTATCATAAATATTTCTAAAATAATTCAAAGTAGTCTGTCCTCATCATTCATTCTCGCTATCAGCTTCTTCTTTTTTTTTTTTTTGGTTGCGTTGCATCAAGTCACGTATACTCAAGGTTGTTTGATTTAATCATATTACAGCCTCATGTTTTGCCAGTGTGAAAGAAATCTGCCCTACAGCCTTCAGTATCAGTAGTGTGGGCGATGGGAGCATACAGTTAATGGCAATTAGATTGTTTCTTTTGCCGATGAGAGGTTTAGTTGGCCACACCAAGGATTTCTAGCTGGTGTACAGTTACGT
Organism: Cynoglossus semilaevis; assembly: GCF_000523025.1. Lineage (NCBI taxonomy): Eukaryota > Metazoa > Chordata > Actinopteri > Pleuronectiformes > Cynoglossidae > Cynoglossus > Cynoglossus semilaevis. The sequence continues at coordinate 12,543,532 of NC_024315.1, forward strand.
CGGCGGTGGGAGGGATTTAATTGGATGAACAAAGAACCTACAGTCTCTAGCTAGCGCTTTCATTTGTGGAAATGTCATTTTTCTGTGTCCATTGCTTCTGTCAAGTAGACATTCTCAACTAAACTGAATTAAGCCTTCAACTACAATGCTAATGTTTTTTTGTACATTACATTTCATGTCACAATAGATAGTTTTCCAATGACGTCACGCTACTACCCATAGTTTCGTAGTCCGCCATCTTGTGTGGCAAAAGAGCGTATAGATAGATATTAAATACACAAAAGAACACCGATAATGGTAAATACCTGTGTTGTGTGGGGTTGTACCAACCGATCTGGGAATTGAGATCGCAGGTTTATTTAGTTTATTCATAGACTACAATGTTTATAATCGTCTGCTGCCATCTAGTGAAAGAGTATTTAATTGTTGTGCCAGTCACTGTGACGTGGACCAACGAAGAAAAAATATTTGCTATAAAAAGTTGAAATTTTGGATCCGTCAGAAAATCTCACGGGAGCGGTCGGTTTGAACTTTGCTCCTTTTTTTTTTTTTTACATCGATCCGGACGTAGCTTAGACTAAATGAAAACAACGAATATGAAGCGCTATTTCTAACTAGTGTGTCGAAAGACATGCAGGCCAGGGAAACTAGACATACAAAACAATACGTTCTCCCCTGCGGGACGAGAGAAGACAAGACATTTGCATTGAGGGAACAGGCAGGACTATAACACACGTCACGGTTGTGGGATAAATTGTCAGAAATTTAGCAGAAATTCAGGATGAAGAAAGCAGTCCCGGGCAGGACTTTAGCACAAGTGTTAGGGAATCACTGTACTACTACTATTGAACCATTTCCTTTTCCTCCCAGTTCTTTACAGAATGTTTGCAGTGACACCTCGTATGGAGCCAGTGGAGAGAGAAGAAGACTTTATCATTGACATTGAGATGATGGTACTGTATATATTATATATAAATAACCAAAGCTTTCTTTGGTACTTCTTCCCACGTTTTTTCTTGGTTCGTTTGTTAGTCTCACAGTTTTGTTGTGTTTTTACAATGTTTTTTTAAGACTCCTGAAGGCACCATTTTGCCTATGGATTTCTTCTTTCCAACATCAGGAATCTACTCAAGTGATTACCGACTCGGTGACAATGTGAGGTAGGTTTTAATTAGCAAAATAGTAATTCATACTGTGATATTTAACAATTAAAGCAGAAGGAAAGTGAACTACTTGTCAGCAAAGTGAACAGTGGGCGGCTTTATGCGCCCTGGGAGCAGTGTGTGGGGACGGTGCTTGCTCAGAGCACCTTGTGGTAACTTGGCAGCTGGTGGAATCAAACCTGAAGCCTTCCAGACCCAAGTCCACTTCCTTAACCACTAAGTCACCACTGCTGTTGAAACTAGAGCAGTGTTTCGCAATCTTTTATGAACCATTGCACGTAATACATTCAAAATTACCCACTGTGCACAACCAAACACAATTCTCAAAAAGTATATGTAATGAAACATTATGCTCTTCTTGTTTCAACTTAGTCACATTTTATTGACCCAGTATGACCATAGTTTACCACAGAGTTGATAAACTGCCAGGAATTGCGATAAACAGCTCTGGGTCTCTCTCTAGTTTATTAGATTATTTTAGATTGAACCCCATTAATCCTAAACGGGGTAAATTGTTAAGTTGAAGATTTGAAGGGTATTTAATTATTTTCGCTTTTACTGTAGTATTTATAAACAAAGACTAATTATCTGCAGTCCAGGGATCTGGAAATTGGTGGCCAAGTTCCGCAGTAACCCACAGCAGAGCTACACTGCAGAATTTGAAGTCAAAGAATATGGTATGTCCCTTTATTGGATATGTTTTTGCTGTAAAAATGTATTCACTTACTTTTGTGTAGAGAATAATCTCAATTTTAATTTTCAGTGCTGCCAAGTTTTGAGGTGAAACTGACACCTGTGACCTCTTTCTTCTATGTGGACAGTCCAGATCTCATTGTTAACATCAAAGCTGAGTAAGTTGTTTTTGTCAATTAGTTTAATAGAACTTGTTTTATCATGAACTGGGTGGAATAAAAAATCACCAGGGATTTAGTTACACTAGCCCTAAAACAATTTTCATGTGTGTTTTCAGGTACCTGTTTGGTGAATCTGTGGATGGCACTGCTTATGTAGTATTTGGTGTCATAGCTGAAAATCAAAAGAAAAGCTTAGCCGGCTCTCTTCAGAGAATATTGGTATGTTGTTATAATATTTTCACTTTTTTGTCACATCATATAAATGTGCTCAACAATGACAATAAGATGGTTATTCTGAATAGATGTCTTATTTTTTCAATGGTACCTGGTAATGTGTGGCTGTAGTAGTATGATGTACTAACTCAAATGTACGATTCTTATTATGTCATATTAGGTTGAAAGAGGCAGTGCAGTGGCTACACTGAAGAGGGAACACATCTTACAAACCTTCAACAATATCAATGATCTGGTTGGAAAATCACTGTTTGTAGCCGTCAGTGTGCTGACAGACAGTGGTAAGAAAAGACCACGTGACATCGCCATATTTTTATGTTGTATTATAATGTCACAAACAACCCAAAAAGTACTGTCAGACAACTTCAAGAAAAAAAGTAGAAGAAAAGTGAACTACATATAAAAAAAAATAAAGACTTTGTTAATAATGTCACGTACGCATGTTTTTGTCACCTCAAAGGTGGTGAAATGGTGGAGGCAGAATTGAAAGGCATCCAGATCGTCACATCCCCTTACACTATCCACTTTAAGAAAACACCCAAATATTTCAAACCGGGGATGTCGTTTGATGTTGTGGTAAGAAAATAACACGTGTTAAAATGCCTTAAAACACCTGGCCTAAGAGTGTACAGCTGATTTATTTTTTTCCAATGCCAGGTTGAAGTTGTGAATCCCGATGAATCCCCAGCATCAGGTATAGCTGTGGTAGTGGGGCCAGGTCATGTAGAGGGTTTAACTGCAGACAATGGCATTGCAAAGCTGACCATCAATCCGGACGCAAATACAAAAAAATTGACTGTCACTGTAAGTATCCATAACATATGTTCATTTCTTTGTTTTTACTTCATTTACTGTTGTTACTGAAAACATTCCCAACTTAAAAACAAAAATGAATATAACGCAGGTACTATTACTAAAATGCCAATTTATATAATGTAACCACTATTGAAAAATTTACTTGTACGTTTAGTAAAGATTTTATTCTTTATTTTGTGATAGTTTAGATTTACTTTAAGGTACTATGTTTTTAGGTTTCTTCTACTTAAGTGTTTCCCTACCTTTAATGAACCACAGCACATAATTGAAAAAAATCCCAAGGCGTACCACCGAACAAAAATGTCTCAAAAAGTATATGTAATGAAATATAATGATCTTGTACTTGCAAGAATTAAAGAAAGACACACATGAAGATCTTCTTCAATGTAGCTCAGAGCCAAATCTCTTTTAGTGTTTGTAGTATTTAACTGTTAGACCTGTCACTGCCAAATTACTTGCAGTAAATAAATAAATGTTTTCAGACCAAATAAGTAAAATCAGATAATGTTCCGTGATGCAGTGGTTGGGAATCACTGCATTACTGACAGGATTAGTTGACCAGACTTGAGACAACTTCAACATCATTATATAATTGTGTTCATATGGTGATGTGTTTGTGACTGTTTTCAGGCAAAGACCAACAAACAGGGATTGTCAGCTGACAGACAAGCAAAAGCCACAACTGAAGCTCTACCTTATAAAACTACAAGCAACTTCTACCTCCACATAGGTGAATGAAATCTTAAATAAAATCTAATAGTAACAAACAGTTTTGATAGTTTGCTTTCATACTAGAATTCCAGTCCTCATTAAAGAAACTTTCTGCAGTGATGGATACAGCAGAACTCAAACTGGGGGATAACCTAAAAATGCTCCTCATGTTTAACAGGCGGATAGACCATGACACAGATATCACATACCTGGTGAGATACTATTTATGCTACAGTGTAATATATATTGTACTGTATAAACTAATCTTTGGATTATTTTCTTAGGTCCTGAGTAGGGGTCAATTGGTCATTCACAAACGTTACAGATCAAGAGGTCAAGTTCTGATCTCTCAGAACATTCCCATCACCAAAGAAATGCTACCATCATTTCGCATCATCGCCTACTTCCATCCAAATGACAATGAGGTGGTATCAGACTCTGTCTGGGTGGATGTCAAGGACACTTGCATGGGCTCGGTAACATTAAACACACACTGATGTGACTTGAGTAAAACATACAGTATATCTTTCAACAAGTTTCTAACTAACATTTTTTTTTAATCAAGCTGAAGTTGGAGTCATCAAGACCAGCTCCTTCCTATGAGCCACGCAAAATGTTTGGTCTAAAGGTGACCGGAGACCCAGGCGCAGTAGTTGGACTGGTGGCAGTTGACAAAGGCGTTTATGTCCTGAATAACAAGCATCGCCTCACCCAGAAAAAGGTCAAGAGTTTTTCATGTTGCAGATGCACTGCATCATTTGTGATAATAGAACATGTCAGAGGAGTGACTATGTATTGTATTGTTTACTAAAAGACAGAATTCACGAGCTTTAGTATTTCTGACTCTAACTGTCCCTCTCTTTCAGGTCTGGGATGTTGTTGAAAAGTATGATACTGGCTGCACACCAGGGGGAGGAAAAGATGCCATGAGTGTGTTCTATGATGCTGGGCTATTGTTTGAGTCGAACACAGCTTCAGGCACTCCCTACAGACAAGGTGATGTGGAATTGTAAATATTTAATTAATTGCTAGAGATTTATGGGATCACAAAAGAGGATTATGGATGAAACTGTTGTAAAAATAATGAGGGGAAAATAGTGTAATATTTTGTAGGTTATCTCAACAGTGCTTTCATATTTTTCTGTATTATTTTCCCAGAAAAGAAATGTCCCACGGCCAATGGCAGGAGAAAAAGAGCCAGTACCACAACAGATGTCACTACGAGCTTAAGTAAGAAAAAAAACTAAAAACTAAATACTGAGTGATGTTTATTTTAAATATGAAAACTAAAATGAAATTGAAAATTGAAAGTCAAGACATTTACACATAAAACTTAAAAGAAGTGTAACATATACACTCACCTCTTCTCAATATACAGTTTTCCTTCTATATATCGTGGTTTTCCTTTTGCTTCCTCAGTACAGATTTTTTTTAATCTGCTCTCACGGCATTTTTCACTATACCACGATATTTTATGGTAAATAAAAAAAAATCAATTTTCCATATATATTTTCATTATTTGCTTGAAAAATAATAATTTTCTAGCTTAAAAAGGGAAATAACAGTGTATAAATGAACAAAAAGAAATTTTGCAACAGACATACAGGGTTATGCAAAAAAACAAACCTACAGTATGTAGTGAGCATCTAATTAATGTAGGGTAATGAACTAAGTTGGACACAAGAGAGCACTGTTGTTGATGTCTGTGTAGGTTCTCAGTCATCCAGGCCGTTTAATCCAAAAAATAGTTACATCTAAAGCAACTGGACAAAGTTTTTTTTTTTTTTTTGATGTTTCACCTTCATCCAAGAGGCTTCTTCAGTTCTGACTGACCTCTGGGAAATTCTGGTATTTAGCCTTCAGGGGGCTGCATACCTGTACCGAGGGTCATTGCAGTAAGGGGGATGGAGATGTGGTGGACCTTACCCTATTCTAAGAAGGGCAGAATGTAAAGTCACAAGGTTGTAGGTGTGAATGGACAGTGGTACCAAAGCTATGGACCAGTAGTTTCACCTGAGTGACACAATTGGCACGGTGGGTAGTCACCTTCTTTGTAAAGATGTGGTACTTTGGCGTGTCTAAACCCGCGATGCCTGCGTTTCACAGCAGTCGCTGCAGGATGAACGTGGCCAGGCCCAAGGCATCACTGTTGCTCTCGAGCGAGATCAACTCCCTGAAGATATGTGATCACGATGTTCTTGACGATTATCGTCATACATTACCTCACAGCAAACTCATCATCTTCATCCTAGAATTTCAACTGTCCATGTAGTATCTGTTTTCTCATTCATAATTTAAAATTACATTTACCTTTTCATGTGCATTTTTCATGGCCGTGTATCTAATTTATTTATTTTGTACAGCATGTCTTATATTTCCATTATACAACTCTACTGTGTATATAATTGTGTTGGAAAGGGTAATACAGTCTAGGCAGGGTTGATAACAATGTGGGGCAGGTTTGTAAAGGGTGAATATAAACGTAAATAATATAATAACTGTCTCGCCTCTACTTCACAAAGTTTCCCATTTCTCTGTGGGTCTTGCAACGCAACTGCCGCGGTAGGAGAGTGACCACTGTTTAATGAATCACAATAACAACAAGCTTCCTTGTAGAGATATGTATTCTTTCTCCCTTTCTGCTCCTGGACTTTGCTTCCCAGGGAGTCAGAATAAAAACAGTCTACAAAGAAAAGAATGGACATGACAGTTTAACAATCCATTTAAATCATTTCTTTATATCTCCAGGTGAGGAGGAGGACAACAGTTACATGGACAGCAATGAAATTGTTTCTCGCACCAGTTTTCCTGAAAGTTGGCTGTGGTCAGACATTACATTGCCCACTTGCCCTAGACACACACCAGACTGGTAAGAAGAAAAACCTGAGACAAAAAAGAAGCACACAGATAATCTTTCATTGTTTTCAATTTCAAACTGTCTTTGTTTCAGTGAGACCACAACATTCACAAAACATGTTCCATTGCAAGACTCAATCACAACCTGGCAGTTCACTGGCATTAGCCTTTCAAAGGCCTATGGTAAAGAAAGAATTCTGTTGTAGTTTGTAACCTTACAGTACTGTGCACACCTCGTTTTAAACCTCTCTTAACTTTCTGCTTTATCTTCCTCTGCCTCCTCTATAGGAATCTGTGTTGGGGAGCCGTTTGAAGTGATTGTCAGAAAGGAATTTTTCATTGATCTGAGACTTCCTTATTCTGCTGTTCGAGGAGAGCAGATAGAAATTAAAGCAATCCTTCACAACTACAGCCCAGAACTAATCACTGTAAGTCTTTGCTCTTGCTTGTCCTAACTAGTGTTAATCAATCAATCAATTCATGTAACACCTTTATTTTTCCTTACTATTTAAAGGTGCGTGTGGATCTTTTGGAAACTGAAAACATATGCAGTTCAGCATCAAAACGCACAAGGTATCGTCAAGAGGTCAATGTTGGGGCTGGTACTACACGATCAGTACCCTTTGTCATTATTCCAATGAAGCACGGTCAATTCGATATTGAGGTGAAAGCAGCTGTAAAGGACTCATCCATGTATGATGGAGTGAAAAAGAGTCTCCTGGTGGTGGTAAGAGAAACTGCCACACAACTTTTTGCACCAAATAATCTCAAAAGCAGTTTTAAAGTAGGCAACTGGACTCACCTCAGGTAAGTGTAAGACATTTCGCCTCTCAATATATCAGTCATCTGACTGATGACTGATATATTGAATCATATTGGAGACCTGGATGACTGAATGTCCTCAAATATTTGCACCAAAATATAGTAGATTAGAACATGCATGATATTACATACAATTCCAAAGTAATTGTACACAGATACATGTTTTATTACATTATGTATTTATTTTTGATCATTACACCTTAAAATTGTCTTACCTAATGTCTTGCCTATCTTTTCAGCCCAATGGTGTACTCGTGAAGCAACCAAAAACAATAACTTTGGACCCCACTAGCAAGGGTGCAGGTGAGGTCACATGTTATACTGCCAAACTGTATAATAATATAGTGTTTTTGTATGCAACTACAGACTTGAACTGATCTTTCCTGTAATGCCCCAGGAGGTAAACAAGAAGAAATCCTTAACAGTCGAATTCCAGAGACAAATTTGGTTCCTAATACACCTACAAGCACACAGATTTCTGTCACAGGTGAAAACGTTGTTGTTATGCATGTTACCAAAAAAATATATGTCTATACACTTGGAAATGTGTGTGTGTGTTAGACATAATGATTTACTGTGTTTGACTTCACTGGTTGTGTTTGTGCTTAGGAAGGGAAAATATAGCTCCACTGGTGGAAAATGCCATTAGTGGACAATCAATGGGTACACTGATCTACCAGCCTTCAGGTTGTGGTGAACAGAACATGATTCATATGACACTGCCAGTCATTGCAGCTATATACTTGGACAAAACCAACCAATGGGAGTCTGTTGGATTTCAGAGACGAAATGAAGCTCTGGAGCATGTAAAGACTGGTAAGACCACGCAGAAGACGTTATGGCTGAATTGTAATTAAAACACAAACTCTGTGACTGACTGAGGTTCACACACATGCACACAATCTCATACACACATACATTTAAGGACAATATGTTCTTGGACTGTACAATAATGACAAACGTACAGTCAACACTGTATACAATCTGTCAGTTGTATGGCCAAAAGGTTTTATATTATTCAGTTTTTCTTTAATCCAAATGTTTTATTTTTATTTGCCTCCAGGCTTTAGAAATCAGTTGGCCTACTTAAATCCTGATGGATCTTTTGGCGTGTGGCCCAAAAGACACGGTAGCACCTGGTAAGGCATTAGGGGCAAATAAATGCTAAATGTATTTAAATGTTTGCACAGATGTGCCATTTGTTCTTAAGCATCATTACGTTGTCTCTATCTCTTGCAGGCTGACAGCCTATGTTGTTAAAGTGTTTGCTATGGCAAACAATCTGGTGCGATTGGATAAGAATGTGATCTGTAATGCAGTGAAGGTTTTGATTCTCAAGGCAAAGCAGCCCAATGGCATGTTCAAAGAAGTTGGCAGTGTTTCCCATGGAGAGATGCAGGTGTGTAAACTATGATTGTTATGACATATCTGAAGAAAATGAAATAAAACACCTTTTACATTGATCATTTTTTATAGGGTGATGTACTAGGCTTGGAAACACATGCCTCCATGACAGCCTTCTGCCTGATTGCCATGCAGGAGTCAAAACTTTTATGTCAAGACACAGTTAATGTAAGTATTGTCTTGTCACACAACAGTTGTGATGTCATTTGAATTTGTTTGAACTATTTACTCTTAACAAATACATTCTTCTAATTTGCTTTTCTTTTTTACTCTCTTAAATTCCAGACTCTTGCCAGCAGTATAGACAAGGCAGTGGAATACCTAACAAATCATTTGCACACCTTAACTAACCCATATGCTGTTGCCATGACATCATATGCCCTGGCAAATACTCAAGGATTTGACCGAGGAATCCTCTTCAGGTTTGCTTCTCCAGGTATTCTAATTACTCCTCCCTTTATGTTTATAATTTATATTGAAACGAGTAGGCAGATTATTGTGATAATGGGTAAATATTTTATAATAATAATATAATCATTTAGCCATAAAGTCTAAAGACAAAAAAAATCCATTGAATATTAATTTTAATGATGATGATAGTAAAAACCCTGTTTTGTTGTAAACTGGAAGAATAGGAAATTCTCAATATCATATAATCTGAAGGAGATGAATTTTGGCATAAAGTTTTTCACAATAATCATAGAAAACCAGACAGTTTTAAGGGCCATAGCATAAAACCCTTTCAACCAGAGAGTCAAATTCACCTGAGTGTGTGAGTGTGACAGCTAACAGAGGGAAAAAGAAGAGGTGAGAGCAAAAAGGGGACGGGAGAAGGTTTGGGGCAGTAGGTGTAGTTTTGAAGTAAGAGGAACCTAGGGTAAAGTAAGGACAGTGAAAGAAGAGGGAGCAGACGAGCACAAACAAGTGGAGGAAAATAAATCTTATCATGACACTAACAACAAAGTCAGAAAGTACTCTTATCTAAACAACTTCACACATTATCCTCCTCAAAGGACCCCTCACTTCCTCCTTACTAACACCCCATACTTTCTGATTAACCACCTGTCCATCACTCTTTACTTTCTCTTATTTTTTTCTATTCATAATGCTCTATCCATCCTCTCAGTACAGTATCCTAATTAACTAGCCCCTTGTACATTGCAAGTAGCATGATGGCCTTCATTTCCATTCAGTTCAGAAACCACTTGCAGACAGAGCAAGTGAGAATATGTGACAGCTGTATTGGCTACAGCCTAATGGGAAATCACAATACTCCTCCAGAGGGGAGTCCAGATACCACCAGTTGTTTGCATACCGTAGCTTTAGAACCATTGTTGTAGGTCACTCCAAATGTCCTTCCTTTTTTTCCCTAGAGCTGTCACACTGGATTTCCCCCAGAGGACACATTTACTCTCTGGAGGCCACAGCTTATGCTCTTCTTGCTCTGGTGAAGGCCAAGGTGAGCTTTTACCTTGTTTGGAGCCCATCTGTGTTCAATAAGTATGAGCATGACAAGTTACCCAGTTGATGCAGTGAAATCACAGTCTATGCCAAGTCAGTAGAAAAAAAGTACCTGTCTTTGCTCTGGTCTCCTTTAAGTCTTTCTTACCACCTCCTTTTAAAGCTTTTTGAAGAGGCCAGACCTGTTGTCAGGTGGTTTAACAATCAGCCGAGGAGTAATGCTGGCTTTGGATCAACTCAGGTAAAACCTTCTTTCTGAATTTTACTTTTTGCATTTTCAAGCAAGATGAATTTTGTCTTCATTTATTTGAGTCCATAGATCCAAAATAAGTAAAATATATACTTCAAATGCAGGCCACTATTACGGTTTACCAAGCTGTATCAGAGTACTGGGCTGCTGCTCAAGAACCAGAATATGATCTGAAAGTGGACATTCATTTGCCAGGCAAGGCATTGCCGGACCGTCTCTCCTTTACCAGGGCAAATCACTATACCACAAGAACGTCTAAAGTAAGAATGCACAACTACTTCTACACACAAAACTTCAGTAGCTGTCCTGAGATTTCAGAAATATTTTTTCCGATCTGTGTATTCTTTAAATCTCTACAGATCTCAGATATTAACCAGGATGTGAAAGTGACTGCAGAGGGATCAGGAGAGGCCACACTGACTGTATTTAACATTTCCCTTCTGAGCTCTGACAGACCAAATCCATTTGTACTGCACTATTGAGGCAAAAGTCTGGGAATACTAAAATGGATTCTTTTTCTTATAAACAGATGGTGTCGTTGTATTACGTTCTGCCAACAGAGAAAGAAAGTGACTGTCAAAAGTTTGATTTGTCAGTGGAGCTCATTCAAGGTACTTCTGTAGCACCATTATTGTATGCTTCACCCTTCCTGTTATGTATACTTTTGTGCTCACTCTGGAACTTGCCTTTTCAGAGAAAACAGATGAAAAAATATACAAACTGAGAATTGAAGTTTTGTGAGTACTAAAGGTGGTATATGATGCAGGGTATTCACTTAAACTGTTATTTTTTATTTATTGATTTTTTAAAATGTATTTTTCCAGGTATAAAAGTAAAGACAGAGATGCAACAATGTCAGTCTTGGACATTGGCCTACTGACTGGATTTACTGTCAATACAAACGACCTTGACCAAGTAAGAGCTTTAACTAACACACACTCTCACTAACAAAGATTTCAAAGACCAGTACATGGGTCCATGTAAAACAAAATTACTTTTGCTTGTATGTAGTTGACCAAAGGACGTGCCCGCACTATCGCTAAATATGAGATGAATACTGTCCTGTCAGAAAGAGGCTCCTTGATTATCTACCTGGACAAGGTTAGACAAATCTCTGACCTTTATTTCTCCAAACATTTCCTTTTTGTAACTGTGTCCATCTCTGGTTTATTTTACACTCCTCTATGCAGGTTTCTCACACTACACCAGAAGAAATCGTTTTTAGGATACACCAGACAATGAAAGTGGGCGTCTTACAACCAGCCACTGTATCAGTCTATGAATATTATGACCGTAAGTCTCCTAAGGCACTTGGATGTCAAAGCAGGCATATAGGTAGACACCTATATGAATACACCTACATAATGCTTTCTTTTTAACTGCAGAAACAAGTTGTGTGAAATTCTACCACCCTCAAAGGATGGCTGGAGAGCTAATGACGATGTGCACAAATGAAGAATGTACCTGTGCAGAAGGTAAAAAGACATGGTCAACATGACGTTTGGTTCAGTAATTATAAGAGAGTATGTGTTGGCCAAGTAACTGTAGTTCTAATACATTGTGTTCAGCACATCCATGACTGTGGTTATTTTATCTGGGTATTATCAGGTCTTTATGCATATCTATATCTCTCTTTATCTATTCCATCCACAAGTTTGCTCTAAAATGGTCCAAAGCTAATCTAAACCCAAAACCAATTCCCAAATGTCCCTGGTAAATGTGTAGAGATGGACTGAGGTGATTTGCTTTTGAACCAAGTTGTTGGTAATAACAAACACAACCTTGATAACTTGCCACAAAAATATTCTAGAACACTTGTCTACATCTGTAAGACACATAAGGCTGATCTGAGGGGGTCATGCCTCCCCTCCTCCTTCCTAGTACCCTCTGCACCCATGACCAGCCTGATGAAAGATTATAAAATTAAATATGTTCTCATAAAAACACAAAGTATGTTTACAACAAATGCATTTTAAAATGTTCTCTGTAGGACTACCACATAATAGGGCATCAAAACAGATTGCTGTTGGTTGTGATTTGAAGAGCGTGTCAAAGCATCAAACTCCACTCAGTTGATGTCAAAGTTGCTAAAATCTTCAATATGTGTCTTTTGTGTTCTCAGAAAACTGCAGTATGCAGCAGAAGAAAGGAGTCAGCACTGAGTTGCGTATAGACAAAGTTTGTGAGAGAGATTATGGTAAGGGTTCTTCTATTTTTTAATGGACCTAAGTTTTATTTCAACAAGAGATTAGGACTATAGGTGTAATTTCTGTGTTCACTTTACAATTACATTACAATACATTTAGCAGATGCTTTTATCCAAAGCGACTTCCATTATGAGTACGTCAATCAACAATCAAGCTAAAGTCTTCTTTTCCTTTCGGCTTTGTCCCTTTTTTTCAGGGGTTGCCACAGCGAATCATTGATTTCCATCTCTCTCTGTTCTCTGCATCTTCTCCTCTGACTCCAACTATCTGCATGTCCTCCCTCACTGCATCCATATATCTCCTCTTTGGCCTTTCTCCTACCTGGTAGCTCCATCTCCAACATTCTTCTACCAATGTATCCACTGTCCCTCCCCTGCACATGTCCAAACCATCTCAATCTGGCTTCTCTAGACTTTTCTCCAAACCTTCCTGTCTGTGTTGTCCCTCTAATGACCTCATTCCTGATTCTGTCCATTCTTGTCACTCCTAAAGAGAATCTTAGCATCTTTAACTCTGTCACCTCCAGCTCCTCCTCCTGTCTTCTGCCTATTGCTACCGTCTCTAAACCATACATCATGGCTGGTCTCAATAATAAATAGTAAAAGTACAGTTATAATCATAATAGATCATAGAGTAAGAAGAATAGTATGTCATAAGAATATGTCATAAGGATAGAAGGTCATAGAGTAAGAAGAGGTGCATGTTAGATGTTAGTGGGTTTGTTAGGATACGATTTGTTCCTATCCTGTTCTTTGAAGAGAAAAGTTTTTAAGTACTTCTTGAGAAACGAGAGGGAGGACCCTGCTCTTTTTTCAAGAAGCACTTAAAAACTTCACAAAAATCACTTCCTCACTATCTGTCTCTTCCTATCATTTGTTTCAGCCTCTCACCTGTGTCTTTGTCTGTCCCAGTTCTTGCGTCCTGCTTTACCTCTGCTCCTTGTCACTTGATTTCTTACATTGTTTTTTGTTTAAATCCCTGTTTTTTAATTAGTAAGTTTGTTACAGAATTTGAATGTTTTTGAATTTTGATTAAAACCTTGAACTTAACTTCAGTGTGCTGTTTGTGTGCTGCATTTGGGTCCTGACAACATTTTTTCACAGTAGGTAGACAAAAAGATAATGATACGACTAATTTGTCCCCAGTGTACAAGGTGAAGGTTGTGGAATTTACAGATGGTTTGTCCACTGATATTTACACAATGGAAATTCTGGATGTGATTAAAGAAGGTAGGTAATATTTAATGTGTCAGTGTTCACATAGGGACATGTGGGAATGGTTTGATAGTGAACTTTGACACTTCTGATTTCTCTCCATTGTTCTTCTCACAGGGAGTATTGATAGTCCGATCCATAAAACCCGTAAATTTCTGAGTTACCCACATTGCAGAAAATCTTTGGGTCTGGAAGGTTCTAAAGGCAAACATTACCTAATTATGGGCGCCTCAACAGATACATACAGAGATGAAAACAATACGTGAGTTTGTGTACACTCTGCATATCTCTTCCTTATACACATGTGGGGTCATAGTATAAAAATATTATATCATAACTATGGGCGCCTCACAAGATATACACGATATACACTGGTCTTTTTGAATCCAGTAAGTGGCCACAGTTAAGTTTTGTATGATGAATAAACTTGAAACCTGAAACCAAACACTGCACTTGGGTCCCACCCACTTCTTCACACCAAAAAAATTGTATTGGTCTAGATTTGGTTAAATACAACTAGAACAGCATGTTCTTAATTTAGTCCAATGGGTGTTTGTGTAATGACTTGATTTTTAGGTAATTCCCTCAGAACTTTTTCTTCTTTCTGTACAGATACCAGTACGTGCTTGGTGAGCAAACTTGGATTGAGTACTGGCCAACAGTGGAAGAGTGTCAAACAGAGGAATATAGAGCAACATGTATGGGTCTGGACACAATGGTGCAACAATACAGAATCTTTGGATGTCTCCAATAGCACAACCCAAGGATGCAATTGTTTGTTTCCTCTTTTTTGTAAAACATTAACTGTTTTAAAATATAAAGGTTTGGATTCAAATGCCTTTTAGTTTTTCTTTTTTTTTTTTTGTTCCTAAATTGTAGTTTTTGTTGTCTTGCACATATCTTTGCTGTAGTGTTCTGCTCTTTAGAGATTAATCTGAACAGTTTAGTTCCTCACACAGACTTCCATGAATTTAAAGACTCTGAGAAGTGGACATTATCTCATTTTTAAAACTGTAGTGTACTGTAAACCGAGGTAAAATGACAAATGAAAATTAAAAGACATGGTTTTAATTAGCTCAAGGACCAAGATATGTAGTAACTATCTTGGTCCAATAACTAGTGTCAGGTACAAATAACTGCAGATTTACAAACTGCGTGTGTATTTTGAAGAAAAAGTGAAGTAATTGAAAAATTGAAATTATACTTGAATTTAGAAACTAATTGTAAACTTGCTCTTTTATATAATGCGCTAACCAACTGAAACTGTTCTTCAACAAGTTTGATTCGGTAACTGGTACCCAGTATCTACCTTATTACCAATTTTCTGATAATCAATCCATGAATGGAGGTTGTCTCCTACAGTGGTTGGGAATGTCTTGGGGCAGTGGTCTGGCAGTGATGTTCCCAGTTTGGACTGCAGAAGAAGACGGAAGACACATCCTCAACTATGTACCAAGGAATTATTGGATGTCCAGTGGTGGAATTTGAAACAAATTCCAACCATACAAAGCACCTGCATCCCACCTCCACTGGGTGCATGGACACTTTCCAGCTCTTCTTCAGCTGCCAGGTTCGCGTAATGCAGCTTTTTCCTTTTATATGCCTCATCGACAGCTTGACAACTTAACAATGGAGATGCATCTGCAGGATTTTGATCAGAGGACAGGTCTGGCCGCAGGTTGATTGCAGCGATTTCCGTTGGGTCTCGAGCTACAATCAGCGAGGATGTGTCTGAAGGTTCCCGTTTGGTCGGTTGCTTCTCCCCTTCCCAGATGAAGGATGTAGGTTGCCGAAGGGTTGACTTGGCTTCTAAGGGCAGGGCATTGGTGGTAACCCTCCTTATCTCCAGTTGAGCTGCCAAACACTTCAGCACTTGGTTATGGCACCAGGTGTATCTACCTTGTGTAAGGCTAGAATGTGTTTTACCGATATATATTTAATATATTATTATAGGCCCAATACTAGCATATTTTGTAATAATAAATAATAATGAAAACCGGGTAACACAATGCCTGGGTTTCATCAAATGATCTGTGCCCTAAAAATAGTGCAATGCCCTGGCGACAGGCCAGTCAGACGCGTCAGTACTCTGAAGAACTTTTATGGAAACACAATTGCAGTAACTCGTTCTAAACTCCTTTATTGCTCTCAACCCAGCTTCTCCAAAATCTTCCTCGTACATACACGCTCTCACCACACCTCCTCACTACCACTCCCATATCCGTAACTGTTAACTCCTTCATAACATTTGAACATAGAACTTTATGAATGATGCTGGTGCCAGCAACTCTTACAGTGGTTCGTACAGATACATAGGGGAGGGGAGAAAATAATTGAGAAACACTGCTTTAAGTGATGGGTTAAAGCACTCAACTCCCACCACTTAACTCCCACCATTGCCCCGCTATATCTGTATCAGTTGATATTTAAGAATTGGAAATTAAGTGTTTGGACAATACGGCATATCAGATATCTGCAAAAAGGTTACATCAAATATCCCTAGTAAATTTCCTATAGAGTCTCTGGCTTCCCTGGCAGCTCTGCAGAAACAGATGACATTATTTTATGTGATTTAGATTATTTGAGGATTTTAAATGATAACTCTAATGATTTCAAAAATCATGCCTACTAAAACATTTTTTATTCTATAAAAGATCATGTTTACAATTAAAAATCTCTATTATGTTTTTCAATTTAGTCATTCAATACGATTTTTTTTATTTTAGTACATCAATCTTGAGGGACCAAATCCCCTGGTTTCTGTCACTTTATTAATGGCATATTTTATTGGCCATTACCAAAAATATTAAACATGACTTTATTGTTTTTCTTCCAACCTTCACAGAAAAATAAAAGCTTTAAAGCACTAACTGATTTGTTAAACTGCTGTTATTTATACCCAGTGACACTAAATATCAATCTTATCAAGCTAATTAAAAGTTTGTCCTTTTATTTCCCTTTGTCATTTTACCCCACTTTACAGTACACTACTGTTCTTAAAGTGAGATAATGTCCACTTCTTTAAATTCATGGCAGTCTGTGTGAATAAACTAAGGAACCAACTCCATTCAGATCAACACACTACAGCAAAGATATGTGCAAGACTACAGAAACTACAAATCAGGAACTAAAAAAAAAAGCATTTGAATCCAAATAGTGTTTTCAAATCTTTATATTTCAAAACAGTTCATGTTTCACATGGTTGATGCAGAATTCTTTCAAAAATGGAAACAAGTAATTGTATCCTCTAGAGTTGTGTTAATTCATACATCCAAAGATTCTGTATTCCTGCACCATTGTGTCCAGACCCTTACATGTTGCTCTATATTCATCTGTTTGACACTCTTCCACTGTTGGCCAGTACTCAATCCAAGCTCGCTCACCAAGCACATACTGGTATCTGTACAAAAAGAAGAAAAAGTTCTGAGGGAATTGCATAAAAAACAACACAAGTCATTACACAAACACCTTATGGAGCCATTTGACTAAATTAAGAGCATACTGTTCTTGTTTTTTAACCACATCTAGACTGATAAAATCCACAGTTTGGGTTAAAAACTAATGTAACTATTCCAGGTTTTTATACTATGACCCCACATGTGTATAAGGAAGAGATATGCAGAGTGTACACAAACTCACGTATTGTTTTCATCTCTGTATGTATCTGTTGAGGCGCCCATAATTAGGTAATGTTTGCCTTTAGAACCTTCCAGACCCAAAGATTTTCTGCAATGTGGGTAACTCAGAAATTTACGGGTTTTATGGATTGGACGAATATCGATACTCCCTGTGAGAAGAACAATGGAGAGAAATCAGAAGTGTCAAAGTTCACTATCAAACCATTCCCACATGTCCCTATGTGAACACTGACACATTAAATATTACCTACCTTCTTTAATCACATCCAGAATTTCCATTGTGTAAATATCAGTGGACAAACCATCTGTAAATTCCACAACCTTCACCTTGTACACTGGGGACAAATTAGTCGTATCATTATCTTTTTGTCTACCTACTGTGAAAAAATGTTGTCAGGACCCAAATGCAGCACACAAACAGCACACTGAAGTTAAGTTCAAGGTTTTAATCAAAATTCAAAAACATTCAAATTCTGTAACAAACTTACTAATTAAAAAACAGGGATTTAAACAAAAAACAATGTAAGAAATCAAGTGACAAGGAGCAGAGGTAAAGCAGGACGCAAGAACTGGGACAGACAAAGACACAGGTGAGAGGCTGAAACAAATGATAGGAAGAGACAGATAGTGAGGAAGTGATTTTTGTGAACTTCTTTCCATTTCTCACCCATCGATCATACTGTGCAACTTCTTTGGTAATAATGTTTGAGTATTTGTTAAAGTTTATAACTAAATATTTAAACAATTATTAGTTTTTTTGTTGTTGTTTTGTTTTGCATGCATGCATGAGTCACAGAATTACACAGCCTCCTCCACAAGCTACAGCAGAAAACCAGCTTAATTTTTGTTTAACCAGAGACGGAACATAACCAATTACATTTATTCACGTTACTCTATTTGAGTAGTTTTTGTGAGTAATCTGTAAGTAGTTTTGGAAAGGTCATTTTACTGTACATTTTGACTGAGTGTTTTACTTCGCTACATTAAAAAAAAATCCGTTGAGTAAAAAAATAAAAATGAGGGGGAAAACAAGCTGCATTTACTGTGCGTGGGCGCGCGCGAATTTCCCACTAATTAATGTCGCCAGACAACGTTGGTTAAGACACAATCTATCCTGTCGTTGAATGATGGCTGGTGCCGAACAAAACTGGAGGTTGAGGATTGCCAAGAAGAGCGCACCCTACTCAGAGACTGAATGAAATTATTGGCCATATCTCAGCCACCTCTTTGTTTTCAAATGCAAACGAGGAAATAACTTTATCATGCGGTGCACGGCGGAAAGAGCTGTCACTGTCGAAACGTCCACGTCAAACCCGCGGAAGCATGTGGCGGTAAGTAGAGTATCTGTGCTTTTGCCTATGTTTCCCAAAAGTTATGTATATTCTTTGGTTAAAACCTCTTTCATTATATCGATTACTTTCGCCTAGCTTAGCATCCATCTGATAGCTAACGTTTCAGTGCAGTAGAGCACTACCACAGCACAGTCAGAAATAATACAAGTGCATGAGTGCAGTTGGTCTCTAATGAAATCATCTTAAATTATGTAAAATAGACTACAGGTGTTGTAGCCTAGGCCAGAGGTTTTCATTAGGTGAGGTGCGCCTCCCCTTGGAGGGGGACAGGGGATTATTTGCTGTTATTTTTGTGTGTTACGGTAACAACAGTAATATGTACGTTTGACTGTTATCATTCACATTTTTCTGTTTTATGTATTATTTGCAAAACTTAATATATTATCTCGGGTATTTATTTTTGGAACTGCAATATTTCTTAGTGACTACTGTATAACTGCAAACTGGACAGTATAAATGTTAAGAAACAGCTTCAACTGTTATCTCTGTTACTATAGCACTATGCTATACCTTATTCTTATATCCTGGTCTAAACACTGCTGCTGTCAGCACTGTGAAGTTTATTTGTCCCCTGTTGTGGAACAAATAAAGGACTTTTTAATCTTAACATAATAACAATAACATTACAATTATATTACAGACAAATGATTATTGATACATGAGTTATGTGTCAGTGATAAAGTCCTCAAAAACTGTTTCTTTTTACCTTCTGCACAGGTACATTCTTCTTTAGTGCACAGCCTCATTAGCTCTCCGGCAAGTCTTTGAGGGTGGTAGAATTTCACACAATGTGTTTCTGCAGAAAGAAACTCATAGTGAAAGAAAGCATTATGTAGGTGTATTCATATAGGTGTCTACCTATATGCCTGCTTTGACATCCAAGTGCCTTAGGAGACTTACGGTCATAATATTCATAGACTGATACAGTGGCTGGTTGTAAGACGCCCACTTTCATTGTCTGGTGTATCCTAAAAACGATTTCTTCTGGTCTAGTGTGAGAAACCTGCATAGAGGAGTGTAAAATAAACCAGAGATGGACACAGTTACAAAAAGGAAATGTTTGGAGAAATAAAGGTCAGAGATTTGTCTAACCTTGTCCAGGTAGATAATCAAGGAGCCTCTTTCTGACAGGACAGTATTCATCTCATATTTAGCGATAGTGCGGGCACGTCCTTTGGTCAACTACATACAAGCAAAAGTAATTTTGTTTTACATGGACCCATGTACTGGTCTTTGAAATCTTTGTTAGTGAGAGTGTGTGTTAGTTAAAGCTCTTACTTGGTCAAGGTCGTTTGTATTGACAGTAAATCCAGTCAGTAGGCCAATGTCCAAGACTGACATTGTTGCATCTCTGTCTTTACTTTTATACCTGGAAAAATACATTTTAAAAAATCAATAAATAAAAAATAACAGTTTAAGTGAATACCCTGCATCATATACCACCTTTAGTACTCACAAAACTTCAATTCTCAGTTTGTATATTTCATCCTCATCCATTCTCACTGAAAAGGCAAGTTCCAGAGTGAGCACAAAAGTATACATAACAGGAAGGGTGAAGCATACAATAATGGTGCTACAGAAGTACCTTGAATGAGCTCCACTGACAAATCAAACTTTTGACAGTCACTTTCTTTCTCTGTTGGCAGAGCGTAATACAACGACACCATCTGTTTATAAGAAAAAGAATCCATTTTAGTATTCCCAGACTTTTGCCTCAATAGTGCAGTACAAATGGATTTGGTCTGTCAGAGCTCAGAAAGGAAATGTTAAATACAGTCAGTGTGGCCTCTCCTGATCCCTCTGCAGTCACTTTCACATCCTGGTTAATATCTGAGATCTGTAGAGATTTAAAGAATACACAGATCGGAAAAAATATTTCTGAAATCTCAGGACAGCTACTGAAGTTTTGTGTGTAGAAGTAGTTGTGCATTCTTACTTTAACAGTTCTTGTGGTATAGTGATTTGCCCTGGTAAAGGAGAAACGGTGAGGCAATGCCCTGTTTGGCAAATGAATCTCCACTTTCAGATCATATTCTGGTTCTTGAGCAGCAGCCCAGTACTCTGATACAGCTTGGTAAACCATAATAGTGGCCTGCATTTGAAGTATATATTTTACTTATTTTGGATCTATGGACTCAAATAAATGAAGACAAAATTCATCTTGCTTGAAAATGCAAAAAGTAAAATTCAGAAAGAAGGTTTTACCTGAGTTGATCCAAAGCCAGCATTACTCCTCGGCTGATTGTTAAACCACCTGACAACAGGTCTGGCCTCTTCAAAAAGCTTTAAAAGGAGGTGGTAAGAAAGACTTAAAGGAGACCAGAGCAAAGACAGGTACTTTTTTTCTACTGACTTGGCATAGACTGTGATTTCACTGCATCAACTGGGTAACTTGTCATGCTCATACTTATTGAACACAGATGGGCTCCAAACAAGGTAAAAGCTCACCTTGGCCTTCACCAGAGCAAGAAGAGCATAAGCTGTGGCCTCCAGAGAGTAAATGCGTCCTCTGGGGGAAATCCAGTGTGACAGCTCTAGGGAAAAAAAGGAAGGACATTTGGTGATGGCCAAGTGGCGGGCGTGTCTAGGTTTCTAAACCTAAGAAATTAAAACTTTTAATAATCAATCAAATAATAATCAAAACATGTATTAGTCTTTTATGGAGTAGTTACATCTTTACCAGCGGTCCGCAACCTTTTTCATCCTTTATCATTCAAAATAAAACATCTTTTAGACTATATTCTGTTTGTATCAGAGTGAATGACCAATTGGTTTGAAACATTGCCAGATTATCTTTAAATAAAGAAAGTAATATACTGAATGACATGGTTTTATTTGAATGAAGTCAATTAGTAAAAATTACGTTTTTTTTTTTTTTTTGTCCCACTGTGGCCCTGTACCAAATGACCTGGTTCTGACCAATGGACTGGTACTGGGCCGCGGACCGGGGGTTTAGGAGCCCTGATCTATATAGTCTTCCATTTACAAGCGGCCCTTCAAAGGGAACTATATTGCTGATGTGGCCCCTGGTTAAAATTAGTTTTTAGACAGGTTTTTATGTTTTGAATGTTTCAAATAAAACCAAATAAAAAAGAATAATAACTTGTATAACATTTGTATATTTTTCATTTGTATATTGCATATATTAAAGGCGTGGAGGAGAGGATGGATAGAGCATTATGAATAGAAAAAAATAAGAGAAAGTAAAGAGTGATGGACAGGTGGTTAATCAGAAAGTATGGGGTGTTAGTAAGGAGGAAGTGAGGGGTCCTTTGAGGAGGATAATGTGTGAAGTTGTTTAGATAAGAGTACTTTCTGACTTTGTTGTTAGTGTCATGATAAGATTTATTTTCCTCCACTTGTTTGTGCTCGTCTGCTCCCTCTTCTTTCACTGTCCTTACTTTACCCTAGGTTCCTCT
Source organism: Cynoglossus semilaevis (assembly GCF_000523025.1). Lineage (NCBI taxonomy): Eukaryota > Metazoa > Chordata > Actinopteri > Pleuronectiformes > Cynoglossidae > Cynoglossus > Cynoglossus semilaevis. Next base: position 12,565,933 of record NC_024315.1, read on the forward strand.
TACTTCAAAACTACACCTACTGCCCCAAACCTTCTCCCGTCCCCTTTTTGCTCTCACCTCTTCTTTTTCCCTCTGTTAGCTGTCACACTCACACACTCAGGTGAATTTGACTCTCTGGTTGAAAGGGTTTTATGCTATGGCCCTTAAAACTGTCTGGTTTTCTATGATTATTGTGAAAAACTTTATGCCAAAATTCATCTCCTTCAGATTATATGATATTGAGAATTTCCTATTCTTCCAGTTTACAACAAAACAGGGTTTTTACTATCATCATCATTAAAATTAATATTCAATGGATTTTTTTTGTCTTTAGACTTTATGGCTAAATGATTATATTATTATTATAAAATATTTACCCATTATCACAATAATCTGCCTACTCGTTTCAATATAAATTATAAACATAAAGGGAGGAGTAATTAGAATACCTGGAGAAGCAAACCTGAAGAGGATTCCTCGGTCAAATCCTTGAGTATTTGCCAGGGCATATGATGTCATGGCAACAGCATATGGGTTAGTTAAGGTGTGCAAATGATTTGTTAGGTATTCCACTGCCTTGTCTATACTGCTGGCAAGAGTCTGGAATTTAAGAGAGTAAAAAAGAAAAGCAAATTAGAAGAATGTATTTGTTAAGAGTAAATAGTTCAAACAAATTCAAATGACATCACAACTGTTGTGTGACAAGACAATACTTACATTAACTGTGTCTTGACATAAAAGTTTTGACTCCTGCATGGCAATCAGGCAGAAGGCTGTCATGGAGGCATCTGTATCCAAGCCTAGTACATCACCCTATAAAAAATGATCAATGTAAAAGGTGTTTTATTTCATTTTCTTCAGATATGTCATAACAATCATAGTTTACACACCTGCATCTCTCCATGGGAAACACTGCCAACTTCTTTGAACATGCCATTGGGCTGCTTTGCCTTGAGAATCAAAACCTTCACTGCATTACAGATCACATTCTTATCCAATCGCACCAGATTGTTTGCCATAGCAAACACTTTAACAACATAGGCTGTCAGCCTGCAAGAGATAGAGACAACGTAATGATGCTTAAGAACAAATGGCACATCTGTGCAAACATTTAAATACATTTAGCATTTATTTGCCCCTAATGCCTTACCAGGTGCTACCGTGTCTGTGATGCCACACGCCAAAAGATCCATCAGGATTTAAGTAGGCCAACTGATTTCTAAAGCCTGGAGGCAAATAAAAATAAAACATTTGGATTAAAGAAAAACTGAATAATATAAAACCTTTTGGCCATACAACTGACAGATTGTATACAGTGTTGACTGTATGTTTGTCATTATTGTACAGTCCAAGAACATATTGTCCTTAAATGTATGTGTGTATGAGATTGTGTGCATGTGTGTGAACCTCAGTCAGTCACAGAGTTTGTGTTTTAATTACAATTCAGCCATAACGTCTTCTGCGTGGTCTTACCAGTCTTTACATGCTCCAGAGCTTCATTTCGTCTCTGAAATCCAACAGACTCCCATTGGTTGGTTTTGTCCAAGTATATAGCTGCAATGACTGGCAGTGTCATATGAATCATGTTCTGTTCACCACAACCTGAAGGCTGGTAGATCAGTGTACCCATTGATTGTCCACTAATGGCATTTTCCACCAGTGGAGCTATATTTTCCCTTCCTAAGCACAAACACAACCAGTGAAGTCAAACACAGTAAATCATTATGTCTAACACACACACACATTTCCAAGTGTATAGACATATATTTTTTTGGTAACATGCATAACAACAACGTTTCAATTTTTCACCTGTGACAGAAATCTGTGTGCTTGTAGGTGTATTAGGAACCAAATTTGTCTCTGGAATTCGACTGTTAAGGATTTCTTCTTGTTTACCTCCTGGGGCATTACAGGAAAGATCAGTTCAAGTCTGTAGTTGCATACAAAAACACTATATTATTATACAGTTTGGCAGTATAACATGTGACCTCACCTGCACCCTTGGTAGTGGGGTCCAAAGTTATTGTTTTTGGTTGCTTCACGAGTACACCATTGGGCTGAAAAGATAAAGACATTTTTTAGGTACACTATGTAGGATTTGCAACATTTAATGCTGAGGTAACATTTCACAGCCCATAATATTCAACTACAATGGTATTGATTACAAAAACATAATAAAAAAAGTGTACAGTGTACAATGGTTTTTGAATTATATGCAAAGCCGTTGTACACTGTGCCTGTTTGTAGACACATTTTCTATCTAATATATTTTGGTACAAAAAAATTAGTGGCAGTTTCTCTTACCACCACCAGGAGACTCTTTTTCACTCCATCATACATGGATGAGTCCTTTACAGCTGCTTTCACCTCAATATCGAATTGACCGTGCTTCATTGGAATAATGACAAAGGGTACTGATCGTGTAGTACCAGCCCCAACATTGACCTCTTGACGATACCTTGTGCGTTTTGATGCTGAACTGCATATGTTTTCAGTTTCCGAAAGATCCACACGCACCTTTAAATAGTAAGGAAAAAAAAGGTGTTATATGATTTGTGATAAATTTGTATATATATATGTGTGTGTGTGTGTGTGTGTGTGTGTGTGTGTGTGTGTGTGTGTGAAAAGAGAGAACTGCCAAATGGCAGATCAGCCATTTAACCATAATGAAAGTAAAGATTGTATAAAATATTTAAAAAAGGTATTCATTATATTCAAATATTCAAAGTAGCAAAATGTTTACCAGTTTGATCAAATGTAGATGTAGAAAGAGGGCATTGACAACTACATTACTTTTGTAGCTTTTGCTACTGAAGAAAACACAGCAATCAGTTGTTTTATCAGCCTGTAGTAAGATGCTCACAAAATATCAGCGTATGCCAATCAGAGGTAAAGAATCTGTTGCACACATGCGGGAAAAAAACACTCTTGACTTTTTGACTTCGTCCAGGGGACGTCAACTTGTGCCAGTGGGATTGGTGCGGCATGGGATGTTTGTTTTTTTTATATCGGCCGGATATTAGCATATTTTGTCATATCTGTAAGAAGCAATATCGGTTTTTGGTCTGATAATGAAAACCTAATAACACAATGTCTGAAACATAAAACATCATGTGAATACTGTTAAATTTGTGTGAACTACCAGAAAGTTGTGATTAACACTAGTTAGGACAAGCAAGAGCAAAGACTTACAGTGATTAGTTCTGGGCTGTAGTTGTGAAGGATTGCTTTAATTTCTATCTGCTCTCCTCGAACAGCAGAATAAGGAAGTCTCAGATCAATGAAAAATTCCTTTCTGACAATCACTTCAAACGGCTCCCCAACACAGATTCCTATAGAGGAGGCAGAGGAAGATAAAGCAGAAAGTTAAGAGAGGTTTAAAACGAGGTGTGCACAGTACTGTAAGGTTACAAACTACAACAGAATTCTTTCTTTACCATAGGCCTTTGAAAGGCTAATGCCAGTGAACTGCCAGGTTGTGATTGAGTCTTGCAATGGAACATGTTTTGTGAATGTTGTGGTCTCACTGAAACAAAGACAGTTTGAAATTGAAAACAATGAAAGATTATCTGTGTGCTTCTTTTTTGTCTCAGGTTTTTCTTCTTACCAGTCTGGTGTGTGTTTAGGGCAATTGGGCAATGGAATGTCTGACCACAGCCAACTTTCAGGAAAACTGGTGCGAGAAACAATTTCATTGCTGTCCATGTAACTGTTGTCCTCCTCCTCACCTGGAGAGATACAAAAATGAATTAAATGGATTGTTAAACTGTCATGTCCATTTTTTTCTTTGTCCTCCATCTCTTACTGCGAGCCAGACGGAGCTGTTCCTCCTTCTGCTCAGCTCGATGGCTCTCTATCTCTTTGCAGCAGTGCAGGAAGGCATTAACACAGTCCAGACCATCGATAATGTACTCACTACGCCTTTCACAAGTGTATGTAAGAAGGGTTTCCTTCAGACCGTCTGTGCAGCATTCTCGTTGCAGGTCGTTTTTATACTGACTCCCTGGGAAGCAAAGTCCAGGAGGAAATAGAAAGAATACATATACAAACATTTAAAAAATATTATTGTGGCTGTATGCTTGATAAATTGCATTTAAGAGGTTTATTTTCCTTACTTAAGCTAGTAGTGACATCTGCTATAGTACTGGCTCTTTTTCTCCTCTTACTGGCTGTGGGACATTTCTTTTCTGGAAAAATATTGCGGAAAACAAAATATTACAAGAAAACCGTATTGTTGAAGTAACCTACAAAATATATTACAATACAAAACAATATATATTATTATAACAGCTATCAATCATCAGTCCATGGTCCTCTTTTGTGATCCCATAAATCTCTAGCAATTAATTAAATATTTACAATTCCACATCACCTTGTCTGTAGGGAGTGCCTGAAGCTGTGTTCGACTCAAACAATAGCCCAGCATCATAGAACACACTCATGGCATCTTTTCCTCCCCCTGGTGTGCAGCCAGTATCATACTTTTCAACAACATCCCAGACCTGAAAGAGAGGGACAGTTAGAGTCAGAAATACTAAAGCTCGTGAATTCTGTCTTTTAGTAAACAATACAATACATAGTCACTCCTCTGACATGTTCTATTATCACAAATGATGCAGTGCATCTGCAACATGAAAAACTCTTGACCTTTTTCTGGGTGAGGCGATGCTTGTTATTCAGGACATAAACGCCTTTGTCAACTGCCACCAGTCCAACTACTGCGCCTGGGTCTCCGGTCACCTTTAGACCAAACATTTTGCGTGGCTCATAGGAAGGAGCTGGTCTTGATGACTCCAACTTCAGCTTGATTAAAAAAAAATGTTAGTTAGAAACTTGTTGAAAGATATACTGTATGTTTTACTCAAGTCACATCAGTGTGTGTTTAATGTTACCGAGCCCATGCAAGTGTCCTTGACATCCACCCAGACAGAGTCTGATACCACCTCATTGTCATTTGGATGGAAGTAGGCGATGATGCGAAATGATGGTAGCATTTCTTTGGTGATGGGAATGTTCTGAGAGATCAGAACTTGACCTCTTGATCTGTAACGTTTGTGAATGACCAATTGACCCCTACTCAGGACCTAAGAAAATAATCCAAAGATTAGTTTATACAGTACAATATGCATCAGAGTCAAAGTCAACTTTGTTATAAATATGCCATACATACAGGATACATATGGCACAATGTAATTTCAGTCTTCTCTGACCCACGGTGTAAAATGGCAAGAATATAATAAAGTAGATATTTACAAGGGCAAGGAATATAAAGGTAACAGTATATGTACAATGTACAAAAGAAACCCACTTGTAAGAATATGTGCTGAAAAAGGACATGTGCTGTGACATCACTCAGTAATTACAGACAGAATGAACGATGACAGTGGTGAATCAGTGAAGACAGTAATGAATCAGCTTGTTCGGTTGAGGCTGAGGTAATACTTGGGATAGTGCAATACGTCACTGTAGCATAAACAGTATCTCACCAGGTATGTGATATCTGTGTCATGGTCTATCTTCCTGTTTAAGTTGAAGTTGATTTTTAGGTTATCCCCCAGTTTGAGTTCTGCTGTATCCACACCTGAAAAAATGAGGACTGGAATTATAGTATGAGATCAAAACTGTTTGTTACTATTAGATTTTATTTAAGATTTCATTCACCTATGTGGAGGTAGAAGTTGCTTGTAGTTTTATAAGGTAGAGCTTCAGTTGTGGCTTTTGCTTGTCTGTCAGCTGACAATCCCTGTTTGTTGGTCTTTGCCTGAAAACAGTCACAAACACATCACCATATGAACACAATTATATAATGATGTTGAAGTTGTCTCAAGTCTGGTCAACTAATCCTGTCAGTAATGCAGTGATTCCCAACCACTGCATCACGGAACATTATCTGATTTTACTTATTTGGTCTGAAAACATTTATTTATTTACTGCAAGTAATTTGGCAGTGACAGGTCTAACAGTTAAATACTACAAACACTAAAAGAGATTTGGCTCTGAGCTGTCAGTCAGATGCCTCAGTGCTCTGAAGAACTTTTATTGCAACACAACTGCAGTAACTCGTTCTAAACTCCTTTAATGCTCTCAACCCAGCTTCTCCAAAAAATCCTTTTCCTCCACTCACACATGCAGCATTGCAGCTCTTGTATTAATCTATTTTATTAATGAGTGGATTTTGTGCAGAATGCTGGTGCCAGCAACTCTTACAGTGGTTTTTACAGATAAATAAATAAATATCACCAGGTGCTCAATAGTATTTCAATTGAGGAGGGTGAAAAAATGTATGTCCTCTAGGGTGGCATGGTATTAACCCATCACCTTAGAGAGCAGTAAATCAGTATATGACAGTATCGGCATTTCGGATATTGGCAAAAAGTTCATATCAAACATCCCTACATACTACATTAAAATAAATTTTAACTATCACATTTATTACGTTCCTAAAGCATTTTAGTAATAGTAACTGCATTTCATTCATTTTTGTTAAGTTGGTAATGGAGGTTTTCAGTAACAACAGTAAATGAAGTAAAAACAAAGAAATGAACATATGTTATGGATACTTACAGTGACAGTCAATTTTTTTGTATTTGCGTCCGGATTGATGGTCAGCTTTGCAATGCCATTGTCTGCAGTTAAACCCTCTACATGACCTGGCCCCACTACCACAGCTATACCTGATGCTGGGGATTCATCGGGATTCACAACTTCAACCTGGCATTGGAAAAAAATAAATCAGCTGTACACTCTTAGGCCAGGTGTTTTAAGGCATTTTAACACGTGTTATTTTCTTACCACAACATCAAACGACATCCCCGGTTTGAAATATTTGGGTGTTTTCTTAAAGTGGATAGTGTAAGGGGATGTGACGATCTGGATGCCTTTCAATTCTGCCTCCACCATTTCACCACCTTTGAGGTGACAAAAACATGCGTACGTGACATTATTAACAAAGTCTTTATTTTTTTTTATATGTAGTTCACTTTTCTTCTACTTTTTTTCTTGAAGTTGTCTGACAGTACTTTTTGGGTTGTTTGTGACATTATAATACAACATAAAAATATGGCGATGTCACGTGGTCTTTTCTTACCACTGTCTGTCAGCACACTGACGGCTACAAACAGTGATTTTCCAACCAGATCATTGATATTGTTGAAGGTTTGTAAGATGTGTTCCCTCTTCAGTGTAGCCACTGCACTGCCTCTTTCAACCTAATATGACATAATAAGAATCGTACATTTGAGTTAGTACATCATACTACTACAGCCACACATTACCAGGTACCATTGAAAAAATAAGACATCTATTCAGAATAACCATCTTATTGTCATTGTTGAGCACATTTATATGATGTGACAAAAAAGTGAAAATATTATAACAACATACCAATATTCTCTGAAGAGAGCCGGCTAAGCTTTTCTTTTGATTTTCAGCTATGACACCAAATACTACATAAGCAGTGCCATCCACAGATTCACCAAACAGGTACCTGAAAACACACATGAAAATTGTTTTAGGGCTAGTGTAACTAAATCCCTGGTGATTTTTTATTCCACCCAGTTCATGATAAAACAAGTTCTATTAAACTAATTGACAAAAACAACTTACTCAGCTTTGATGTTAACAATGAGATCTGGACTGTCCACATAGAAGAAAGAGGTCACAGGTGTCAGTTTCACCTCAAAACTTGGCAGCACTGAAAATTAAAATCGAGATTATTCTCTACACAAAAGTAAGTGAATACATTTTTACAGCAAAAACATATCCAATAAAGGGACATACCATATTCTTTGACTTCAAATTCTGCAGTGTAGCTCTGCTGTGGGTTACTGCGGAACTTGGCCACCAATTTCCAGATCCCTGGACTGATAGCACACAAACAGACAACCACACAGACACAATCATACACAAAAAAATCAATAATATTATTTTCTGCTGAATTAAAAAAAAGTCCATTATTAGCCCCACAATGGTAGGTTCTTTTTGAGTTGAGAACCCAAAAAATTCTCAACTTTTTGAGAATTTTTTGGGTTGTGCACCGGGATGTTTCGAATGTAAAATGTATGCTGCAGATTAAACAAGACTGAGAAAAACCGGTCTACCTTTTGTAACATCTACGACCACTGTCCTTTAGTTGTTAAAGACCACAGTATGCTTTATTATTTCTCTGACAAAGAAATAACACTTACCTCACAATTTCACCGATTTGGTAATCACCAGTGAAGATTCCTGATGTTGTAGAGACTGAATCCACAGGCAAAACGATGCCATCGGGAGTCTTGGAAAAAATATTGTGAAAACACAAATTGTGAGCTAACCAAGAAAAAAAATAACATTTTCAAACAAAAGCCATTTTGACTAAAGGGACATAAATACAATAATAAAGTTCTCTGTCACAGTTGTTACTTAAGTATTATTTTTCTTTTTGTGGTAATTTAAGTAAATATATACAGTACCGTCATCTCAATGTCAATGGAAGTGTCTTCATCTCTCTCCACTGGCTCCATACGAGGTGTCACTGCAAACATTCTGTAAAGAACTGGGAGGAAAAGGAAATGGTTCAATACAGTGATTCCCTACCACTGTGCTGCATCACATCACTGTGCCGTGAGAGGTCAGCATGTGTACCATTCCAATTCATCACCAAATTGTGCTGAAACCTATTAGCTATTTGCAGCAAACAATTGGTCTTTGTTTGTCTACGTCACGGTGAAAGGCAGAACAATTCGATACTCTTTCACTAGGTGGCAGTAGATGGCTATATAAAAAAATAAAACAGGGTTCATCAGGGCTACTGAAGAACATCATCGTTTGGGTATTTGAGTAAATAAAAAGAGATCATTATATTTCAGTTCTGGGACTTTTCTAATGCAAAATGTGTAGTAAGGTTGAAAATTGGGAAATTTAATATACAAGTAGATTTTTAGATTTTTTTTTTTTCTAGCCCTGATGAATGCTCAAACCGCTTTATGTTGCAGCTGTAACAGGTGTTAGATTTCAGTGGTTTTCACATTTGGTTGGACACCAAAAGGCTTTCCCGAGCACACACAGTCACATAGCCCCACACATTCAAAGAGAATTTCCTTCTTCACACCAACTTTCACTCTAAAACAGCTCTACTCCCTGGGAACAATGGGGAACCTTCCAATTCACATTCTCACAGGGAACCCCGGATCCATCCATTCCTAATAGGTAATATCATCGGTACGTCAGACAAATGCCAACTCATTTGACTACGTAGAAGTGTGTATTGTTTAGAAGAGATTATGTACTACCTGTACTTCGGGGTGTATAGATAGTTTTATCTGTTTGGATGAAGATAAACCCAGACTGGAAGGAAACTAGGACAACTTTCTCCAGCAGACGGTCAGGGAATTGAGCTTGCAGGTACACATATTGCTTTATGGTGGCATCTCTGCTAAACTCTCCAGCAGGGATCTGAATGATGTATGGAAAGCAGAATAAGCATTAACAGTAGGACAAGGATGTTAAGGTGTTCCTCAGAAAACATTTTATTTACCTTAATTTCTCCGAATGCCTGGAAGTCATTACCACTGTTAAGGGTTACAGATGTGGTTGCCAGAGTATTAGCTTTGGTTGGATGGTTCATAACATTAATTATGACCAAAATGTCTCCCCCTGTACAGTCTTGACACTCCACAAAGATGTTTTCTTTCGCTCCTACCCGCAACAAGTTGGGGGCAGACATCACCTTTCTGCAAAGTGTAAGAAAGACAGTATTAGAAAATTAGTTGAAGACATGTCACGTTATGTCAAGTATTCTATTCCTAGAAGTTAAATACGAGGACATTATTACATTACTGTGCAAATTTGAAACAAACTTTGACTAAACTAGGAGATTATTTCATCATCCACATTAACCTGACTCACCCATGTAATGGATACTAAACCTCAATAAAGAATTAACAGCCTGTATGCAGGAAAGGTTTGGAGTTGAAATCATTCAACTTATATAATCATCAAAGTAAAGGTATTCTATTCATTTTTTGAGTGCTGGTTCCAGCTTTGTCAGTATAACAGTCAGTAAAACTCACAGTGGAGATGCATTAGCCAGAGACGATGCAGACACCAAGGCCGCAGTGGCCACAAGCCACAACCAAGACCTACTCATCCTCCTTCCTTATCAAGTGCTGCTGCCGATGTAGTCTGTTACCCTGCAGCTTGTCCCTCTTATTCTCTAACACCCCCTCCTCTCCCTCTGTTCCAAATGACTCATTATATTCACCCCCTGAAAGTTGTGTGTACATATGTAAACATGGGGACACAGTTTCCCAGCAGCTGTTGAGAAACTTCATTTGAGATAACCATTATCTACTGCTTGGGAAAACACAAACAACAAAAATCAATAAGGCTCTGCTTGATAAACAGATTTCTGTATTAAAAATGCACACGCTGCTTATTGGTTTGGTGCTTTAGTGCTTTTATTCTTATGACTTTTAATGTCTCAGGTTGAGGAAATTCAAAAATGACTTCAAGTTTCTAAATCAAATTGACATATAAGCATGCATGATTATGAAAACATACAGAACTAGTGAAGTAAACATTGTGTAATTTCTGCTGTTAGGCAAGGCTTTTTGGAATTGCAACATTACAAACCTCCCTCATCATTCGTAGAAATGATTAATCTATTATTACAATTATTTTTAATATATCAGACTTTTTTGTTACAAATGAAGTTTTCAATTGTTTTCAGTCTAATAATTTGTATTTTTACTTCAGTAGAGCAAACTCTGTACTGGAAATTAAAGATTAAATAAACATCACCAAAAGGATAACTTAAAATAAAAAAATATAATAATTATTTTTGAAATGTGAGAAAAAATTCTCACCTTAAACAGTCTGCCCTGACATTTTTGCTTCATAAATGTATGTTTTTATTCATGCACAAACATGGATATTATGCAATTTTCAGCTACTCCTGTTTGATTTATAACGGTGGGTTTCACCAGACAAGCAACATTCTAAAGTCCACTCTTTAAGGATAATACCCAAACAAAAGTGGGCAAAGAAAGAGGTTTAATCAAATATTTGCTGTACTAAGGTGACCCTGTAGGATTTCTAAAGGTTATTTATTAATTGGAAAAATACAAAGAAATAATTCAATAAATGCCATACTTTTTTTTATTATTGTATCCTTGGTGTGCACATTTTATTCCAAATGTTTTGATTGGATGGTCAACAAACAGACAGTCTCAAATCTAGTAAACTGCATTTAGCAACTTGCACGCCACTGCTTCTGTTGAGTGACCACTCTCAGGCTGAAGCTACAGTCATTAAAACGTATTCCATAAATACGACAAATGACAGACTGGATTTTCAGCATAGATGGAGATAGAAAAGGACTTAGATCTGGAACAGTTAATCTGTACAAAAGAGTAACTGATTTCATCTTAAGGAAAGAGAGGAGAATGGACTTTGTGTACAAATAATCAGAAGTTTTGGTGAGTACAATGTGTTTTGTCATTTTAATAATAATGTGTTTATCTTATGTTATTATTGATGCTTTTTGATGTACAGCAGTCGCAGCTGCATCTGAATTATGTATCCTGGGTTTGTTGTTTTCTTTCCTGGTTTCAAAATACATCCAAACTGCTGACCCAATTGCTGACCTGCTTAAATGAATACCTGTGAGCACAATGAGACATTGAACTACAGCAAGAAAACACAGGCGACCCATGAACAGCTGGTTGAGGTGAAAAGCTGTTACTGACTATCAGACTACAGACCAATGCTGCTTTGACTCATGTTTTTCTAGCATGAGGATTTTGAATGAAATATCGACCTGATACCAACACCTATTACATTCTGCTGAGAACGTAATTGGCTGAAACATTCCTTTCTTCTTTAGGATCCATACACATCCAAATGTTTTCTGAAGTTTGTTTGAGGGCTTAAAAAAGTGATTAAGTCAAGCTCTGAAAAGAAGAGCGGACGGAGATGACTATATATATTATGAAATACCATGCAGACTGATTGGACGAATAAAATTAGACAATTAATAAAGTTTTTTTTATTTTAGATTGCTTTTGCAAGAATACCCCTAGGATTGTAGTTGGATAACCCCCAGGCATATAGATAATGTTTTTATTTATTGATTATATGATTCAAGCAGTGTCACATCGCTATAAAAGTGGTAAACAAATAATTATTTGTAACCAGCCGGACTCCGGTGGGTGTGGTTACTCTTTGACGACGTTTCCTGCTCGGGTGAGCACGTGGTTCCTGTTCTGCTTCCTTTTACCTCCGCTTCTTCTCTGTTACTAAGGGTTTTCCAGACCGCCCTCTAACTCCTCCTTCTGTTCCGACATTCCAGCTGCGGTGTGATTCAAGCGTGTTTGAATATAGAAAGAGGGTGTTTGGTGTCAACTGCCTGAGGATAATGGAAAAGCAAGTGTGTTTACGTTCACATTTTCGCGACCGGTGCCTGATAACACTGCTACACAATACTGCCTAATTTTGGGTCATGACGCTGGAATCGATTCGCTACCGAGACGGATCTCTGCAGATCCTCAACCAACTGCTGCTACCACACCAGACCTCTTACGATAACATCCTCACGGTCCAGGACGCTTACGAGGCCATTAAGTCTATGAAGGTACGGGGACATCTTCTTCTCATTATTATCGTCCCCGTCTTACTTGTGGCTTACAGAGGAGCTGCACTCCTACAGTATGTCCGCTGTGCATGTGCTTGTAATAGACCGGTCTTTGTGCTCCTACTGCTGCCACTACCCGCTTGTGGGCTGGTAGATACCCCGTTTGTTGGCCTGCAAAACCCATTTGGATGGGCTGAGCAGCAACATCTTCTAAAGCCTTCACATAATTGGGGAAGCGCGACTCACGAGTTATTTCGACACGGCTACCAATCAGTGCAGTGTGCGTTCCGTTTCCATTTCTCTTCTTAAAAGGTGGAATTGATGAATTATTAATGAGCTTTGCTTGGGTTTTGTTCTCATACATAACACCGGTTTGGGAGTGCGGTATTAAAACTGATTTTAATCAGACCCATAAACCTCTCAGAATATTTTGTTGATAGATCCGCAAACCTTCCAGAATCTTAAGAATTGCTTTCAATGCACGATAAATACTTAACCTACCAGTATTTTGTACAATAATAAGTTGTGTTGTGTTATTGACGTGTTGTGATGATAATTGTTTAGACAGTGAATGAATCCTACTCTAGAAGTAAACAAACCCTTATTTCAGTCAAACTTCGCCAATATTTGAGGTATTTGGTGCAAGGCAGACAACCAAATTTGATTTCTTTTTTAAAAATAATATAAACACTCGTATCCATTACTATCCATTATCCATTACTTAAATGAATATAAAACGAATGCAATTGCATTGACAATGCATTAACACTTTATCAGGTTTTTGTTAAGCTTATCCCAATACTTTTCTTTTCAACACCTATACAAGTATTTAAATTGTACCAATACCAATACAAATGCTAATAAAGATATTTCTTTAGATAAGCTTCCAATAAATGTGTTAATAAACTGAAAGGCAGAGTTATATGAACATCATACTTTTATATATACTATATAATGTTTACATAAAAATAAAGATCAGTTAAATAAAACATTCTTTATAGGTAACACAGTCAGGAAGCAGAAAGTGAGCAAAGCTTCCCTCCTGATTTCACATTTGAATAAAAGAAAAGAAACTAAATAAACATTCTTTTCTATACTGCATTAAGTATAATGGTAAGTTTTACATATAGACAATGCATGTTAATATATACCAATTTATACAGGGAGACGACTATTTTAATAGCCTCTCTTCTCTTTAGGTGCGAGGTGCACCTGCAATTGGCATTGTGGGCTGCCTCAGCTTGGCTGTGGAGCTGCAGGCAGGTGCTGGTGGTGATGACCCTGTGGCCTTTATTAGAGACTCTTTGTATCACCTGACCTCAGCCAGACCCACTGCCGTCAACATGGGACGTGCTGCTCGTGAGTTGATAGAATTTGCAGAGAATGAGAGCATGGAGAAGAATTCGGAGCAACTTCGCGAAAGGTACGTTTTAAAGTGTGGATGGCCAGCTAAGGACATTGTACTAAAGCATTAAGGTCTTCCTCTAGTTTGTCTACATTTAGTCAGACAAGATTTTTTACTAGTCTGTCCGAAAAGCATGTGATATTTTTTTGAATTAATTTTGTTTTAGACACACCACAAAATGAGCTTTTTTGGTCAATGTACACATACAAACACATATAGAACCCACATACTCTAAATATGACAGTGTAAGATAAAGGTGGCTGTCGTTGGGTAGAGTAGTAAACTATGTATGAATGTGTATATATATAAAATATGTAATATATTTTATAATGTTATAATACAGTATATGATTATTATATATTAATATCTATATAATAAAGGGAGCACGCCATTTTAGAACCTTTTTATTTGACAAATAAATAAAATCCAATTATAAATACTAGACTCTTCATTAAATATAGCCTATCATAAATATACTTTATATAGTCTATATATATTATATATTATTTAGCCATTTTATATATATATATATATATATATATATATATATATATATATATATATATATATATATATATATATATATATATATATATATATATATATATATATATATATATATATATATATATATATATATACACACATATATATGTATATATGTATGCATATATATGCATATATATGTATAGTATATAATATATTAAATGGCTAAAGGTAAAACCCAGGTTTCCTGTTGTTTAAAACAGAACATCAACTTGTTTTCTTTTCTTTCTCTGCTTTTTTTGTGATTTTTTTTTTTCAACAGTTTTCACTTTTGGGAATATTGTCAGTATTAAATAAAAAGAAACACAAATGTTAATTCTGTTTACACAGTTAAATACCTATCACTCTCTTTCTTTCTCTCTCTCTCTCGGAATGGAAAAACAAGAAGATTCTAATTAAAATAAATACAAAGACAAGAATGATACCCTGCTGATATTTATGTGATAACTGTAACCCTCGAAAGGATTTATTTTTCATCATTTTATATCCCCGCCCCAAACATACAGTGTCATTTCCTGGATTGAAGACATGCTGGAGCGTGACGTCAATGACAACAAAAAGATCGGCAACAACGGTGCTCAACATATCTTGTCTGGTATACCAAGGGAATCGGTGACCATTCTCACACACTGTAACACTGGCTCACTTGCTACAGCTGGATATGGCACAGCACTAGGTGAGACTTGGGTCACTAGGTGAGCTGTGGGTGTAACTGGGGCCAGGAGATGTTAGTTAATATGTTGCATGTACTCTAACGGCCGTATGTCCTTTGTGTGTAGGGGTTGTCCGAAGTCTCCATGCACTAGGTAGGCTGAAACGTGTCTACTGCACAGAGACAAGACCATACAACCAGGGCTCCAGGCTGACGGCGTATGAGGTGGTGGCAGAGGGAATCCCTGCTACACTTATTACAGACAGCATGGCTGCACTTACCATGAGAGAGATGAACATCTCTGGTGTGTGTGAAGCAATTTTTGTGATGTATTACATAATTCCAACTTCAGTGTTTATAACTGGATCTAAAACTAGTGATTAGGATCATAAATCTTCTTTAGTGTAACTAATTTGCAAATGTATATATTTTTCCTTTCCTTTGATTTTTGTACCATAAATATTGTCTCTAGTGTCTGGTCTAATTATTGATTACTGAGAGCTAATTTGTCATCACTATCAGTATTAAAAGTAATAAACCAGGATGTTTTCTTAACTGGATGAACAGTGTGTCCTATAGACCTCAACAGGGTATTAGATCACTTTTTAGCATATGTAAAAACTACAGCTCACTTTTTCCTTTGTCTCGTGTTTTTTTTCTAGCTGTAGTAGTAGGTGCGGACAGAGTGGTTGCCAATGGTGACACGGCCAACAAGGTAGGCACATATCAGCTGGCTATTGCTGCAAAGCATCATGGGATTCCCTTCTATGTGGCAGCCCCCAGCACATCTTGTGATTTGAGCCTGGAGAGTGGCAGAGACATCATTATTGAAGTACGACCCCAAGAAGAGCTCACCAGCATAAATGGTGTGCCCATTGCTGCCAAGGGTAAGAAGCTGGGTCGGATGTTAGCTAGGCATTTGGGAAAGAGAAATCTTTTAATAAGATGGTCATAGAAAAGAAAATGTTTATTTTTTTATCTCTAATTGCTTTACTGTCACTGTACTATCCACTACATTCATAGATTAATGCAAATCTGTATAGTTGCAGATTTTATTGACTGAGATTTTTGGTTCTGAATGGCATCATCTAACGCAATGTATAATAGGCTTTAACATTAAATGATAACATTAAATGATGTGAACACTGCTTAGTTTTCGGGAAAAATGGCTGTAAATGAAAATAAGTCACTAGATAGCAGCATCAATTATTTAATCTTTAAATTTATTTTAATTCATTAAATTTCATTAATTTTAATAATCAGGGGATTGTGTGTAGAAGGTTGTTACCAGCAACCCATACAGTTTGTACAGATAGAAAATTAAATATTACCAGTCGGGGTGCTGGTAAAAACCTCTGTCCCATAAGGGGGTCATGGCAGAAAATAATTGAGAAACACTGCTTTAACCCATCACCTTAGTGAGCAGGCGGGACTTAACTTCACCACCACTGCCTCATTATATAGGTTGATATTGGAAATTGAGTGTTTGGACAATATTGGTTTCTTTATCTCTTCTCTTTATCTTTTGGTCTCTTTGTCTTTATCAAATATACTGTAATAAGCTTTAGTCTTTGAATGCTTAACCACCTCCGTTTTTCCTTACTCTCTGCTGAAGGTATCGACGTGTGGAACCCTGCATTTGACGTGACACCTCACCAGCTTATCACAGGTGGCATCATTACAGAGCTGGGAGTCTTCCTACCTTCTGAGCTTCAGGCAGCACTGACTGGGCGTCTCACCGCCCTCTAGATTTGCTCAGCACCTCCTTGTGTGTGCGCACTGCACTTTTGTATCACATTCTAATATCACAGAAACCAAATACAGGTGCAGAGGGTCACAATTGGTGTTTGACATAATTTTGATGATGGCACGGTCACTGTTATATGTCAGTGGTGATCAAAAACACTCAAGTCAATCTTTTCTCCCACACACATATGTACACTGCAGGGAGTTAAGCCAACACACACACACTTTTCATTTATCTTTTATTTTGTAGACATGTCTCTTAAGACTGGAATCAATTCAAATGTACATGTAATGCATCTACAAACAAAAGTTCAAAAAGCCAAATGCATTACTGAATTTTGATACATTTTAATATCTTGGTTTCTAAATTGCAGGTAACCATTTGTAAATATACCGGTTATTGCTCATAATTGTACATGTATATAATGTAGAAAATATTGTGTGATTGTTGATGGGTACAGCTGTTGTCAAACATCTATCTGCTAAATTAAAAGTTAAATCAAATAATTAAGAATTAAAAACAGAATTTTATAATTGGCCTAAACCAATGATAAAACAAGCTGGAACTATGTTATTCTACATTCTTTTCCATGTGTAACATCATACTTTTGTATTTATTTTGGCTTCATATTGTGTAAGTTGGGTTAAAAAGTGTCATTTTTGTGAAGTCCTGTTTGTGCCATTGAATGTGATTTTTACGGTAGTCCTGCCTTTCAGTGGGATAGTTCACCCCCAATTAAAAATCAAATATGTAATAAATATCTTCTCGTCAAGAAATGACTGTTATGCAAAGAGATCAGTGCAACTTTGTGAAAGTTGCAAATTAGAAAAACTGACAGGAAAAATCTAATTGAAATGAAAGTTTTTAACACTCCTTAAAAGCTCATAACTAAGTTTATCACTCTTAGAAGATGATGCTTCTGAAACGTTGGCTCAGCCCAGTTAAAAGTATATAATGATTATATTAACAAATAGTGAAAAAAAAGGCTTCTCTTTACTGTAACAAAAGTATTAGACTAAACTGGCACCAATGCTTATGGTGTTGCTAATGGTGATATATGTACATAAAACATTTTCTGGTGTATTTTGATTCTCTTCTCACTTTTTGTTTGGTACAGTGACAGTATCTCAGTGCAGATGAAAAGTGTGTTCATTAATGGTCTAGCACAGAGTTATACCACCTGGTCACTAGGGTTTGTATTGGCAAGAATCAAATGATACTATTTGTATCACAACACAGGGTCAACAATAAGATATATTGCAATATACTTAGATACTATAGGCACAACGATACACTGAGGTCTTTTTAAACAACTGAATTGTAGGAAAACTGTCTGCATAGTAAAGAAAATGCTGTTACATACTTCACATCAGGTTACAGAAATTGGAGCAGAGGGATCTACATTTGTAATCGCTAGAGAAGAAGTAAAAGCAAAATCAATTACCAATGCTATGAATATTTGCTTGTTATTTAAAAAACAATACAATGTTGTAGAATATCAATACAGTATTGTGTAACAAAATATTATATTATATGAATATTACAGTGTATTGATATTTTTTGGGCCATGACCAATTGAAAGCGAAAGAACTGATATTGAAACAAACATAAACATACATAAAGCATAATATAAACTTAAATAACCCTGAATGTTACAGCTTATACAGCAGTTCTGTTCAACCTTGTCAAAATGCAGCTGTAACACCACTCACAATGCATCTTTACATGGCATTATTTATTTTGGGAGTACTCTTTACACTGGCGTGTTTACTTAAGAGATTAAGTTAGACTTAAGGCAGCTGTGGGACAAAAGTACAAATGCAAATTGACTTACATTGTAAAAGGTAATGGTAAAAAGACTAGCTTTGGTCTGCTTGAAACATATGTAATGTAATTGCAACATCTTTAAGTAACTGCCTTGAGGATCTTCTTGGTAGTAGCTCACTAACTGGACATTGTGTTGTGGCATCCTAATTTCATGCAACTTTGAGGTAGCACTTGTTGAGAAGCTGTTGCGAGTAAATGAATACATTTCAGAGATCTACTGTAGATATGTAAGACTGATTATTTTGTTGTCTAACTACCAAACTTAGTGGGCAACTTTTCTGAAAAAACTTTGTGTCTCAGTTAACAGAAGATCTCACATACTGTCTAATCTATGCCTAAACTGAGTGAAACATCTGTCTGCCCGTTAGTGCCTCTATACAACAATATTTTACCTATTAGGTATACTTTCCAAGCAGTTATGAGCAGTTAAAGGAATGTAGATCAGTGAGAATATTAGTCAATCACCACCTTGTCTCACAAAATGGTCTCATAAATAAACATTTACGGAATTATTAGTGATGATTTTTTTATCATTAAACATAAATTGCTGCTATGGGTTTAATAGTTTAATTTAAGATAAGTTACGCGCGTTTACTAATGCCAAACAGTGGATGTGGCAGAGCACTAAACTCAAAGTTGACAGAATAGAAAAATAAAAGTAATAATTACCACCAGAGTACACAGATCACTTGGGAGACACGACCATCACACTTATATTACCAATAGGGGGCAGCAACGCACAGTACATCAGAATAATGAATACGCTGGCTCGTGCTTGTGTATTTCCGGTTAGCAAAGATGGCACAAGGTTCACAGAAGTTTAAAGCTCAGAAGCCTGGAATGTCCAAGAAACAAACTCAGAACAAACAGAAAGGACCGAAGAAAGGAGGTATGATTCTGACACCTCACCTTTGACCCGTTCCTAATAAAGAAAACGTTTCCGGGGATCTCGAGTCAAATAGCTGTATTTGTCCACGTGTTTTACATAAGTGTATAATTCGCCTTGTTATTAAACGTTTGAGGTTTCTGAGCTAAAGGAGAACATATTTACATTTTTTACGCATGTTACTGTTAAGAAAGTTCACAATATACCACAGCATTTACTGACTGCGCACCTGTAATAAATGTTCGCTCTGGTCCTATTTAAATAACGGCATATTAGTAAACATATTCCCACTTTCTGACAGCTCTGTCAAAAACAATACTTACATTCTAGTGTTGACAATTTAGTAACTTTTAGAATATACAGAGAAATGTTTTATTTGGCCTTAAACTAAAACAGGCAACCGTAACAATAGCTTAGCGTGTACGAAACATACGTCCTAGGTATTATGGGTATTTGCCTGCCTCCCTGCTGATTGGATCGTTAGGGGTCAGCGTTGTCATAACGTTTTTTTTACAAGCATTATTTAATCTTACTCTTCTCAATAGTTCACATTAACAGAAAAAGTTCTCAAACTTTTGTATGCCACTAGACATGTTGCAACTGAACAGCAAAAATGTTCCAAACTTGTTATTGCATAACATAAAATAGCAGTGTTATTATGAAGTAAGAAAATGTTTTTCGTATTCCACATAAAATGTTTAAATATCACTACAGTAATATCACTTGGTTATGGGTAGGGAAGGATAAAAATGTAAGCATTACAAGACTAAACAGTCCAACTACAAAGGGAATTAAGATTTCCCATTAAGTCTAACTTCAGCCCTCACACCATTGCCTCTGTCCTCACCATATAT